>NC_091129.1:13044202-13089202 GCF_040183065.1 Periplaneta americana
AATGTCATTACGTATGGAAGAGAACTTCAGTTAAATGGCTGCCGCGGCTTCGTTAGGTTGCGCGTATGGATGTCGTCCAAATTTTCAATGATACACAAATAGCCTATAAACCAAACTCAATTTCACGAATAAGGCGCGTGATAGTGTTCCTTAAGTCATTAACTGTTTCTGGCTTGTTGGCATAAATCCGTGATTTAACATAACCCCATAAGAAGTAGGCCTAATCCAGCGGCGTTAAATCACATGACCTCGGGTGCCAGTTAACATCACCACCATATGAAATGATGAAGCTTCTGAACTTCTCCCTTAAAAAGTCTACTGTTTCGTAAGCATTATGACATGTGGCTGAAACCAGACGTTTCTGAGATCCATACATACCAATTTGAGATCAAAAATAATCACTTATCATAGCCTCGTATCTTTTTTCATTTACTCTAGAAGATGCCATTAGCAACGTCCTGGATGACAGGCAGGGTTTGGAATTGAACGGGTTACATCAGCTGCTTGTCTATGCGGATGACGTGAATATGTTAGGAGGAAATCCACAAACGATTAGGGAAAACACGGGAATTTTACTTCAAGCAACTAAAGCGATAGGTTTGGAAGTAAATCCCGAAAAGACAAAGTATATGATTATGTCTCGTGACCAGAATGCTGTACGAAATGGAAATATGAAAATTGGAAATCTATCCTTTGAAGAGGTGGAAAAATTTATTTAAATATCTTGGAGCATCAGTAACAAATATAAATGACACTCGGGAGGAAATTAAACGCAGAATAAATGCGGAAAATGCCTGTTATTATTCGGTTAAGAAGCTTTTGTCATCCAGTC
The DNA here is from genome assembly GCF_040183065.1 of Periplaneta americana. Taxonomy (NCBI): domain Eukaryota; kingdom Metazoa; phylum Arthropoda; class Insecta; order Blattodea; family Blattidae; genus Periplaneta; species Periplaneta americana. The sequence goes on from NC_091129.1 coordinate 13,045,035, forward strand.
TGCTCTCAAAAAACCTGAAATTAGAATTTATAAAACAGTTATATTACCGGTTGTTCTGTATAGTTGTGAAACTTGGACTCTCACTTTGAGAAAGGAACATAGGTTAAGGGTGTTTGAGAATAAGGTGCTTAAGAAAATATTTGGGGCTAAGAGGGATGAAGTTACAGGAGAATGGAGAAAGTTACACAATGTAGAACTGCACGCATTGTATTCTTCGCCTAACATAATTAGAAATAGTAAATCCAGACGCAGGGCATGTAGTACGTATGGGCGAATCCAGAAATACATATAGAGTGTTAGTTGGGAGGCCGGAGGGAAAAAGACCTTTGGGGAGATCTAAATGAGTTGTTGGAAAGCAATGGTGGATCGTTAATGTTTAGGTGAGGGGTTTGGACTTTTTCCATTGCTGGTTGTTACAATCAAAAATTAAGACACAACGTTTCGAAGGGTGGTTCTCCCTTCGTCTTCAGGTGGAAGGAAGGAAAGAAAGGAAAAAACCTACTCTTGGGATCGTTACGTACAGCTATTCGTCAGTATCAGTCATACAGAATAGCTGTACGTAGCGATCCCAACAGTAGGTTTTTTCTCTTCTCTCCTTCCTTCCACCTGAAGACGAAGGGAGAACCACCCTTCGAAACGTTGTGTCTTAATTTTTGATTGTGACAACCAGCAATGGAAAAAGTCCAAACCCCTCACTTAAACACCTTTGGGGAGGCCGAGACGTAGATGGAAGGATGATATTAAAATGGATTTGACGGAGGTGGGATATGATGATAGAGACTGGATTAATCTTGCTGAGGGTAGGGACCGATGCGATGGCGGGCTTATGTGAGGGCGGCAATGAACCTGCGTGTTCCTTAAAAGCCAAGCATTTCTATTTTGTATTTGTGTCTATTTTGTATTTATCTCTATTTATCCAGTATAAATCGACTGGTAATGCAATGTTTAACATCATTATTTATTTTACTAAGAACGAAACAAATAAGGTTTGGTTAGCGCCGAATACTCTGACAGAAAATGTTCATAGAATATATATAACAATATGGTTACGGAATTCTCTTCTTAGATGAACGTTATGACTGTGTGGCTTAGTAAAGGTTTTATTTTACTGTCTTTAATTCAGTGATTCCCAAATTTAATGAAGGCACGACCCACTTTTGAGCGAACATTTCGTTTGGTTACTGTACCGGTACTTAACTCCATTCGAAAAATACAAATCCATGTAAAATCGGGGAACAACTGGATAATACCCACGGCAGAGCAATATCGATAGTCGACGTTACTCGCTGGCCACTAGTCACCGGGCCGTACCGAGCCGTGCCAAACAAAACACAATCGAAATGGTGGTAGTAAAATTCGCGACTATATTCTTAAATAATTCACTGCATTAGTCAAGTGCAAGTCTTCTGGCTTCTGTTGCATTCAAACAATTATAAAATACGATAATTTGGTCCAGGGAGCATCCGTTTTTGATGCAAAGATAATTTGTTTGGCTTGTTTCTTAAATAAAATTACGAAATGGCGTTCCTGTGCTTAACATTTAATAAAAAAAGAAATATAGCAAAACTGTTTTGTCTCGAGACTCTCATGTAAGTCACGTAATCTGCTTCAATATATTTGCGCAAATATATCTTGTAGCTAACAGTGGTGCTATCTCTCAGTAATGTTCAGAACGAAGAAGGTAGAGAGAGAAAAGAAACAAATTTCTCCCTCCAACGACGCCACACACCAACATCGTGTTCTTATGTTGGCAAGATTGTGTATTTACTTAAATTTGGTGCTAAACGTAACGGCACGGTTCAAAGATACCGTGGGAATTCTCCAGTTTAGCGGAAATCGGAAAGAACGATGATTTTACTCAAACCAGTTGATACCGTCAGACTTCTAATGTACCGGTAGCTTGAAGATGAGAAATCGGAATTTGTAAATCTATTTTCCAGTTCACTTTTGTTTTTTAGAGTGGCATTCCTTGCTGATATATTTTTCGAACAGTAGGTTGAAATGGCAAGATATTAACATAACAGAAAGAGATATCGACGGATTTATAAAGAAACTTGACTTCTGGTTGACATCACTTGACAAAAATTTAATTAATTCCAGTGAATTAAAGGATTCATGGAAAATTTAGGTACATACCGGACCTTATGATACGACACATAGACCTACTACTTGTTCCTGGCAGACGTGTAATTAAATTTGTAATTAACAGTTTTTGTAGAATTTTCCGGAAGAAACTCTAACTACTATGACACTAACAAAAGGATAATGAATCCGTTTTTAGATAGTTGCTTTTAACAGGCTGAAATTCCAAGCAATATCAAGGAAAGACTCATTGGAATATATTATGTACTTACTGATGGAGTATCGATAATATACTTTTTCGCAGAGCATAGACCAGTTTTGAAACAAAAGAATGCAAAGAAAGCGTCGAGATTTAAATGAAGCTATTACATTTTTTATGGCAGACCTATTTGCAGTTGTATTAGTTACTGGTTTTGTCATTATTTCATTGTATTCATTTCTGGTAGTGTGGAAGAGAAGGCCTCATAGCCTTAACTCTACACAATAAATAAATAAATAAATAAATAAATAAATAAATAGATAGATAGATAGATAGATAGATAGATAGATAGATAGATAGATATATAGATAGATAGATAGATAGATTAATAGATTAATAGATTAATAGATTAATAGATTAATAAATCAATCAATCAATCAATCAATCAATCAATCAATCAATCAATCAATCAATCAATCAATCAATCAATCAATCAATCAATCAATCAATCAATCAATCAATCAATCAATCAATCAATCAATCAATCAATCAATCAATAAATAAATAAATAAATAAATAAATAAATAAGTAAACGAACGAACAAACGGACAAACAAACAAACAAACAAACAAACAAACAAAGTAAGTAAAATAAGTTAAATGAAGAAATGAATAAACAAGTAAACAAGTAAAAAAATTAAAAACGTAAAAATGTAAAAAAAAAGTAAAAAAGCAAATAAATAAATAGATTAATAAATAAAGTAATAGATTAATAAATTAATTAATACAATAATAAATAAATTAATAGACTAATAAATTAATTGATAGACTAATAAAGAACTTAATAGATTAATAAATTAATTAATAAATTAATAAAATAATAGATTAATAAGTAAATTAATAGACTAATAAGGAAATTAATAGACTAATATGTAAATTAATAGATTGATAAGTAAATTAAAAGATAAATAAATAAAATTAATAAATTAATTAGTAGACTAATAAATAAATTAATAGATTAATAAATAAATTAATAGAATAATAAATTAATTGATTGATTAATAAATTAATTTATAGACTAATAAATTAATATAAGACTAATAGATTAATAAATTAATTAATGGATTAATAAATTAATTGAAAGATTAATAAATAAATTAATAGATTAATATGTTAATAGATTAATAAATTAATAGATTAATAAAGTAATAAATTAATAAATAAGTAAATAATTTCGTTTTTATGAAAAATAACTTTCTCGCCTATGACTACGAATGCTTGAACTCCCCTTGAAATTGAAAATCTCAGAGACAAGAGAGGGAGAAGGAGAGGGAGAGAGCCTTTTTGTACAGAATTCAGATTTGAGAAACTACTTTCTATAAAATAGGCACATTTATATGCTAATAAGATGTTTCTTGTTTTACTTTGTAAATCATTTCGCGACTGCCCTCAGCTCTTTACACGACCTTCCCAGGGGATCGCGATCCCACTTTAGGAACAACGGCTTTAATCGATATCATTTAATAAATTGAAATTATTAAAATATATGTTCCCGTCATAGCCCAAGACTTAGATACATTTAGAATTTTGGTTCCTTAAGTTGATATTTAAGTTACATTGGCAGAAAAAACTGTCATCCATTATTAGTTTATCGTGCCTTGAGTGACGAAATACGATAATCAGTTCCGCCGTCCCTGTCAACTAGGAAGCGCAAACCCGCTTTTTATCTTCAACATGTACGCGGAATTTGCTGTTATCTTCAGTCTTTGTAGCTGAAAGCGCCGCTATTCTCTCTACTGGCTCGACTTCTGACAAATGTTCCAAGTGCCAGAGGCTTTTCGGTTCTCTGGGTAGTCTTTAGTATCATATTTCGAAGTCGAAATGTATGTATGTATGTATGTATGTATGTATTTATTTACACTGCAAGTGGGCAAGCACCCGGTGGCAGTGGTATATACAATATTAACAATACACAATAAAATGATAACCAATACACAATAAAATTTACAATACACAATACAATTTTACAACACATATACAATTTTACACACAATACAATTTAACACAATAATAATAAAACATAAAACAAAATAAAATACCTAATTTTACAATACAACGTACATAATTATGTATAGGTCCTACATAAGTTTCAATAGTCTTTCACTTTACTTTCATCTCATTCCCTGTAGTGGCACTATGACGCATTTCACTGACACTTTAGCACACATTTCACTGACACTCTGTAACACATTTCACTGACACTATAGAACACATTTCATTGACGCTATAAATTATCACTGATCGGAACTGTTCACTGCACTGTAAAACCATAACTTCACTGACTCACATCGCTTCACTGATACAACAGTTCAAATAAGTCAAATAATTACACCCTTATGCATACTTATAAACAGAACTACATTTAAACTAAACATTTCTAGTCTAAGGCCCTCTTACACGCTAGTTTTAAATAATTTACAATTCAAACCAAGGAAGTAAACTCGTCAGCCTAGATAAATACATGTCACCTTAAAAAAATTAAATGTTGAATGTCACCTTAATTTTAATTTTCACTTTATATACAACTTTTTAAATTATTCTTGAATCTCCTTAAGGAAGGACAGCCCTCAAAGACCGCTGCAGGTAGGTCATTCCAATCATTTATAGTTCTATTTAAAATGAGAATTTACCTACATCCGTTTTTTTTCCTACATTTGATTTTAAAATCATGATCGTTCCTACCATAGTACGTTGGCTTTTCTAACCGAGCCGTTATGTCTACCCATGCTTTCTGACCTAGATGTGCTCTATACAATGATGTTATTCTAGTTTTCCTACGTCTGTTTTCCAAAGTTTCCCATTTAAGTTCTTTTATCGTATCGTTTCCATCTTCTCTTTTACCTTTAACAAATTTAGCTGCCCTATACTGGATTCTTTCTAAGGAATTTATCTGGTATATTCTATAGGGATCCCAACATGTAGTTCCGTATTCCATTAACGGTCGCACTAACGTTAGATATACTATTTCCCTCGATTTGGGGCTAGCCTTTCTCAAGATTCTCATAATAAAGGGAAGTGCCCTCCATGCTTTACCCGTAACATTATCAACATGCTCTCCCCAAGAAAGTTTGGAGTTTAAATACACTCCTAGGTATTTACAACATTGTTCTTGCGGAATTGCAACACCACTGAATTCGTAATTAAGACTAGTTTCCTCTCGGGTTTTACAAAATGTTATAGATTTACTTTTAGAACCATTTATTTTCATCCTATGCTTTAACGCCCAGTTATAAATTTTATTCAAGTCTGTTTGAATAGCATCTACATCTGAATTATTTCTAATCTTTCTATAGATAATGCAGTCGTCTGCAAATAGCCTCATATTTGATGTAATATTCTGGCATAGGTCATTTACGTATATTATAAAGAGTAATGGACCCAGAACGCTGCCCTGTGGCACCCCTGAACTTATATTTCCAATTTCCGATATTTCATGACCTACTCTAACTCTCTGGGTTCTACCGTTTAAGAATTCTTGGATCCATAGCACCACTCTTTTATCTATTCCTAGCCTACTTAACTTATCTATTAATATGTCATGTGGCACCAAATCAAATGCTTTCGAAAAATCAATCACAACTGAATCAATTCTTCCGCCTCTATCTACCTCTTCAGCTAGATCCTGAACCAGCGACGTAATTTGACTATCACATGAGAAGCCTTCCCTAAAACCATGCTGGCGGTTGTAAAACCAGTCTTTCGCATTTAGAACATGACGAATATAATCCGATATCGAATGCTCCATGACTTTACATACGACAGATGTAAGGCTAATAGGTCTGTAGTTTCCGACATCTAATTTATTTCCACCTTTATGTATGGGTACCACTATAGCTGATTTCCAGTCACATGGAATAGCTGCATTGTTTATGGAAACATGAAATATACGCATTAAGTATGGAGATACGCATTAAGTAACAATATTCGCTTTGGGGAACAATTTATTCCTGCCCTGCAGCTCGAACTGGTACAATACGATCGGGATATTAGACTCGGCGATAATTACATTCCATGCATTACGGCGATTCTTTGCTCTAGTCATGTTAATCCAACGATGACGATCGTTCCAGGACGTTTCGTACAACGCATTTCCTCCACTAACATTTCGTCAACTTTTTTCTGTCTAAAGACTTCGATCACAGACAAACGTCCACTCCAAAGCCGAGACTTCCAGTTCGACCAAGAGGGAAAAGGATATAGTCAAATTCAGCCGTGGCGAAAATGCGATCGTGCGCCGAGCCACTGTGTAACCTGCAACGTGCATAGCACCTATGGAGGGAGGCGGACACCCGAAGGGGAAGTGAAGCAACTGTCTGACTTATTAACGGATTTTCATTTTCCTTACGCCAAGCACTTAAATATAATTTTATACAGTACAAGGCTACAAACTAATGTTTAGTACGTGTAACGAAGAAAGAAATGAACAATATCACAACCTAAAATTAACTGTCTTCAGAATGTCTCTGCGACAGAGTTTCAAAATCAGGAATTATGTCACTTACTGCCAGTCGTAGTTGATCATGAAGGTTATTTGTCTGTCAGTTGTGATCTAAATTTAGTTTTTACTATTTTCATTGTTCAAAATAATTTTTCACAAACGTAAGTTGTAGCGAACATGGCTTCAACAGAACCAGCGAGAGAACGAAGCTTCGGATACTTATTTTTTGACAAAAATTTGAAAAGTTCAACATCTGTCATCTGTCAAATCCTTACATCTAGCTTTCATTTGACATCACATTGTAAATCTGTGAGTTTAAATTGAAGATCTAACCTCATTGGTCCCTATCCTGAGCAAGATTAATCCAGTCTCTATCATCATATCCCACCTCCCTCAAATCCATTTTAATATTATCTTCCCATCTACGTCTCGGCCTCCCCAAAGGTCTTTTTCCCTCCGGCCTCCCAACTAACACTCTATATGCATTTCTGGATTCGCCCATACGTGCTACATGTCCTGCCCATCTCAAACGTCTGGATTTAATGTTCCTAATTAGGCCTATGTCAGGTGAAGAATACAATGCGTGCAGTTCTGTGTTGTGTAACTTTCTCCATTCTCCTGTAACTTCATCCCTCTTAGCCCCAAATATTTTCCTAAGCACTTATTCTCAAACACCCTTAACCTATGTTCCTCTCTCAAAGTGAGAGTCCCAGTTTCACAATCATAAAGAACAACCGGTAATATAACTGTTATATAAATTCTAACTTTCAGATTTTTTGACAGCAGACTGGATGATAAAAGCTTCTCAACTGAATAATAACAGGCATTTCCCATATTTATTCTGTGTTTAATTTCCTCCCGAATATAATTTATATTTGTTACTGTTGCTCCAAGATATTTGAACTTCTCCACCCCTTCAAAAGATAAATTTCTAATTTTTATATTTCCATTTCGTACAATATTCTCGTCACGAGACATAATCATATACTTTGTCTTTTCGGGATTTACTTCCAAACCTATCTCGTTACTTGCTTCCAGTAAAATTCCCGTGTTTTCCCTAATTGTTTGTGGATTTTCTCCTAACATATTCACGTCATCCGCATAGACAAGCAGCTGATGTAACCCGTTCAATTCCAAGCCCTCTCTGTTATCCTGGACTTAATAATAATAATAATAATAATAATAATAATAATAATAATAATAATAATAATAATAATAATAATAATAACACTTAACCTTTTCATGTTTCATCAGTAACATGTAGTAACTTATGTTTATACAACCGTTTTCCTCGTAATACTTGTGAACAAATCATACATTAAATTTCTCATCATATTGTCAGCAAAAAAATGCGTCCTCCCATCCTACTTGAAACTTCCGTTTTTGTAGAGGTACATGGTTTCGAGAGAGACATTGCGACGATACGCCTCTCGCAGGTCAGAGACAAATGCAAATGGAACGGAGTTTGACTCCAGTAAGTGAGAGAGTGGGAGTTGTGGGAGGTAGGAAGCAAGGGAAATGCACAGCTATCATTGCGAGCCACAATGTGCTCGTGAGTCACATTTTCGCCACGGCTGGTCTAATTGCACCACAGAAGAAAATTATTGTTTGAAGTAGCTAGAAACGTAATTTCTAGTTCGACCATGAATTAAATATTATGGATACATAAAATCATTATTCATATCCATATGTACTCGTAAAATACCATGGATACATAAAATACATGTACAGAATTATACTGGGTGATACTAGAGCTGATGTACACGTAGTTCCGATGAATTCGGAAGAGAAAATCGTTTAATTTATAGTCCAAGGGATTTTTTTTTTGTAGAGATAAGTTGATTGTATATGCATGGCGTAACAAACGTCTAAAGTAACCTGACACAGATTTGTGTATAGTAAACTTGCCTAATTTCGCTGTAAGTTCAATAAATCGGAATTATTCTTCTTTCTTTCTTTTGTGGGCTCTTCCACTCTTCAGCGGTTGCCCTGAATTCCCTTCCGCCATCCTTCTCGATCCTGCCAATCCTCCTCCTGCATATGTCGGTCCTTCATCATTTGCATGACACCGGCTTTCCATGTTTTTCTTGGTCTCGCACGCTTCCTCCTTCCCCGAGGTGACCATTCCAGAATAATCTTTGGCCATCTTCCTTCTTTCATCCTTTTTACGTGGCCATACCATTGAAGAGTTCGTTTTTTGATTCTTTCAATTACCGACTCTTCCATCTCCATCATTTGCCTCATCCTCATTCCTTCTCCTTTCCAATCTGGATACTCTAGCACCTCTTCTTAGTCCCTCCATCTCCGTCGCTTGTATCTTACACTTCTGACGTTCAACAAGTGCCCATCCCTCTGCCCCGTATGTTAGTACAGATTCAACTATAGATTGTAGAATTCTCTTCTTCATTTGTTTGGAAATGGATCTACTCCACAGTACCCCATTCATCATCTTTATTGCCCTCCTTGCCTGTTACACTCTGTGATCTACATCTGCTTCACAGACTCTTGGATAATAGACCCCAAATACTTAAAATGTCTCACAGATTTAATTGTTCCTTGCGGTAGGATAATATCTCTTCCAGTATTGCCCACAACGAGGTATTCAGTTTTATTCATATTAATGCAAAGACCTCCTATATCAAAGGCTATCGGAATTATTACTGATTGAAATATGTTTCAAACAGATGGGGTTTGTTGACAAGAAAGTTATACATTATAACCAGGGAAAGGATTTATATGTAAATACATATTTACTTATAAAGCTAATATAATTTATATTTTGCATTATCTTTATGTTTCACAATGTGTAGGGTTGAAAAATCCTACTTTTATTTTCCATATTTTTCCATATTTTAGAGTTTAGTACATATTTTCGTTAATTTCCATATATTTTCCATATTTCATATAAAACAGTCCATATTATATTAGGTTTAACAATAAAACAAAACAAAATTCCATTAACTTTTAAAAATACATTTCAACAATAGAGATTTAAACACATGTTCAGTAATCCCTTTAACATCAGAGTTATTTGAAAATTAGCAGTCCTATCAACAATGGGAAAGTAAGTTACAAAACTGTATTAATTTAATTTAAAATTTTTAACAGACTTCAGTTGTGCAGCTCAACAGTTAAATGCCAGTCAGAGTACACATAGGTTCAGTTTTGTAAATCATACTATAAAGACGGTAAATATGCCAAAAGTACGTCATTCAGTCAATTTAAAATCAAAACTAACAAGTTACATTTCAGAATTTAAAGAAGATGGTTTATCAACTGACAATAAAATATTATTTTGTAATTTGTGTCAGTGTGCAGTATCATCTACACAAAAGTTCCTGGTGCAACAACACATTACAACTAGTAAACATCAGGCCAACAAACAACTAAATTCCAAGCAGAGACAATTGTTTTTAACACAACCAACAACATCGAATGTAAGATCTGAGTTTAACATCGACCTGTGCCGTTCTCTCATCTCTGCTGATATTCCTCTCTACAAACTAAAGAATAAGGTCTTCAGGGAATTCCTTGAAAAATATACTCAACATACAATCCCGGATGAGTCAACACTTAGGAAGACGTATGCTCCATCCATCTACGATGAGACAATACAGAAGATAAGAGATGAAATTAAAGATAGTTCAATTTGGGTTTCCATTGATGAGACTCCCGACAAAGAAGGTAGACTTGTTGGTAATGTAGTTATCGGTTTGTTAAGTGAACAATATTCTGAACGAATTCTTTTACATTGTGATGTTCTAGAAAAGTGCAATAACAAAACTATAGTTAAACTGTTCAACGAAGCTATGGGTATCCTGTGGCCAAAGGGTATTATGTACGATAATGTGTTATTCTTTATTAGCGATGCTGCCCCTTATATGGTCAAAGCTGGACAAGCATTATCTGTAGTATATCCTAAATTGACTCATTTTACTTGTGTGGCGCATGCATTTCATCGTGTGGCAGAAGTGGTCAGAGACAATTTCCCTAAAGTAGATTTGTTGATTTCATCAGTGAAAAAAGTATTTCTCAAAGCTCCCAGTAGAGTTAACGTGTTGAAAGAAATGTACCCTGAAATTCCATTGCCACCAAAGCCAATTTTAACTAGATGGGGTACATGGCTAGAAGCAGTTGAATATTATGCCGAACATATAGACTCTATTAACAATGTTCTCCTTGCATTGGACTCTGAAGATGCAGTCTCAATTGATACTGCGAAAACAGTTACCTGTGACATAAGTGTGAAGAATGACTTAGCTCACATTCAGCATACATTTTCATGCATCATAAAAACGCTCAAAAGTCTCCAAAATAGGCACCTTTCACTATCTGAAAGTTTTGAAATTATAAATAGTACTGTGGAACAACTGAATCGTGGTAGAGGTAAAGTTGCAGATGCAGTAAGAGCTAAGGTGGACACTGTACTTTCAAAAAACCCTGGATATGAAGAACTACAAAAGGTTGTTGCTGTGATGAGTGGTGAATCAACAGTGAAGATTAACTTGGACTTATCCCCAGCAGACATTGTGAAATTGAATTATGTACCAGTTACTTCTTGTGACGTCGAACGCTCTTTTAGTCAGTATAAATCTATCCTCAGAGACAATAGAAGAAGATTCACTTTTCAGCACTTGAAAGAAATGTTTGTAACCTATTGTTATGGTAACAGACAATAAAAATTGTGTTTTGTTGAAACTACATTGGAAGATAAGGTACGTCCATTATATTTTTTGTTTAGTTTGATTAAAATGTACCAATATTTAACGTACATAGTCATTTTTTTATAATTTTAAGTCCATATTTAATTCCATATTTTGGTAAAAATCCATATTTAATTCCATATTTTGGTAAAAATAACTACATATATATTTACATATTTCATATATTTTTTGTCCATATAAATCCGTTCCCTGATTATAACGTATGTTCACAAAAAATGTTGAGATTGAATGACCTTGAAAACGAAAGATAAATGAAAAAATAGCTTTCCTGCCAAATTAGGAACAGTATTGTGCTAATTTCGCATTACACTTTCTTAATTTCGCATTACACTTTCTTAATTTCGCAATATGTGCAAAACCCCAGTAATTTCACTGAATGTGTTCATAAATTTAACCTTCAACCTCCCTGCATGCCTTGCACGAAAAATCTGTTTCATAACGAAGTAGTCCTTCACAAATTTCATGATACCAATCTTCACACTGTAAATATTTGTAATATTGTTCACCATTTATATCATCTTTAAAACTTTTATTACAGGACTGACAATTTTTTAAATATAATTAGTAAAATTGTACTATCCAAAATAGATACATGATATTGTAAACATTTTACTGCTTTTCTTTCCATTGTTGCGTCAGACTGATTCAGTTACAACAATGGTATAAAATACAATCTGTAGCCTATCTATTGGCTTGAGACTTTATTAACGTTTCGGGCCTGTCTGATTTTGACTTTACTTTACTTTACATGTTATTCATTTTCTTCATAATTTGCTTTTCGTCAATTTTCTTTCCCCGCTGTGAACTTCCACTTCAACTATCATAGCCTGGATGGCTTTTTCTCTATAATTTCTTGTGGCAGGAGTTTTCAACTAGTTTAATTATACTGGGTAGCCTATTCTTTTAGTACATTTACAAACTGCAGTTGCTCTTATTCTCTCTCTTTACACGTCCCACTTCGTGGTAATTGTCAATTTTCTTGTTAAACTAACTAAATTTTAAGGACAATAATCAATTTTCCTCACCAAGAAATTAACATGTATTGTGGGTCCCTATCACCATGGCGCGTCCTCAGGTTGCGGATCGAGGAGACGGCCTCCAGATATGGAGGGTAGCTGTGAATATATTGAATAAGCAGTCGCGGACAGCCGATGAGGGGTGGTCCTTCAGCTTGGGGGTTGGGCGAAGGGCTAACAACCCATCACTGTAAAAACAGCTTGTTATGGAACCTTCAAATAAGCCTCGGAATGGGACTGATTCTCTGGCACGACTACAGCAAAGGAATAAGGTTCTAAGATTTGGTACTTGGAATGTTACAAGTCTATAGGCTATAGAACAGGAGGGGTAACATTAGTAGCAAAAGAACTAGCTAGATATAGAATAGACTTTGTGGGAGTACAGGAGGTTAGGTTAGATGGGAACGGCATAACATAAATAGGAGATTACTTGTTGTGTTATGGGGAAGGAAACAATAATCACCAATTAGGAACAGGATTCTTTATTCATAGAAGAATAAAATCAGCAGTAAAAAGGTCGAATTTATCAGTGATAGGCTATCGTACTTAGTACTTAAAGGTAAATGGTGCGATATCGTAGTTATAAATGCTCATGCCCATACAGAAGAGAAAGACGAAAAAAAAAAAATGATCGGGACGAAGTTGAAATACAAACTGCTGAGCCATTTATACCCGAACCCACACTTTCTGAACTCGAAATTGCGATAGAAAATCTGAAAAAATTATAAGTCTCCAGGTATCGATCAAATTCCAGCAGAATTAATACAAGAGGGCGGAAGCGCATTATCTAACGAAATTTATAAGCTTGTACTTGCTATTTGGGAAAAGGAAATTGTATTAGAGCAATGGAAGGAGTCCATAATCGTACCTATCTTTAAGAAGGGGGACAAGACTAACTGTAGTAACTTTCGAGGAATATCACTTTCGTTGACGTCGTACAAAATTTTGTCCAATATTCTTTTGAGAATATTAACTCCATATGTAGATGAAATTATTGGGGATCACCAGTATGGTTTTAGGCGTAATAGATCAACTATGTTCTGTATTATTATTATTATTATTATTATTATTATTATTATTATTATTATTATTATTATTATACAGAGTGTTAAAAAAGTATCCAATATTTTAGGAGATGATAGTATGCATCAAAACAAGAAAATAGTGTCTAATAAACATGGGTCCTACAACACATACTCTCTGAGATCTAAACACTTGTTCATAGTAGGTGCTCAATGTGCAATACTAGCACCTTCTAAAATATTGGATACTTTTTTTAACACTCTGTACATAGAACCACGTCTTTCAATTTTCATTTCAAGTGGGTATAATACTACCTTCCTTTCTAGGAAATAATATAATAAGCTACTGTATGCTCAATTTTCCCCCACCAACACGAGGTTTTCTCGTACGGGCGTTACATTTATTTAATACAACACATTTTTATCTAAACGTTGTTTCTTGAATATTAATCGTATTATTTTAAGGCAAGTTTTCCCTCATGCATTAAGAGCAAGTGCTGGGTAACTTTCGGCTCTGAATCCTGGACTCATGTCGCTGGCATTATCACCATCTCATTTACATGCTACAGAGCGTTCGCCTACGGGTGGGGCCAGGAAAGCGGCATGTACTGATACGACGCTTTTTGCGCACAGTTGTTGAGACACGCTCGACAATGAAGGACATCAAGGTCGACAAGTTATCAGTTGTGAGCCAGATGTTGCAGTATTTAACACGTACAGTGCAGTTTCTTGACACAGTTGCTTAAATATTCAGCGTGTGTGTAAAATTTGTTAACAATGCAAAACGCAAAATTCACGCTTGAACAGAGTTTTTATGTATGATGCATATGTGAAAACAGAGTCATGTAGAGAGGTGCGTAGGCAATTTGAAGTGAAATATCCGAGTGGTCCAATTCAGGGTAGAGAAACTGTTAGACGTCTTGTTAACAAATTAAGGCCAACAGGGTCGATAAATGCTACAATTCCTAAGCGAAAACAAAGAGTATTGACGGAAGGAAAAAATGATGAAATCAGTGCATCATTTACACGCTCTCCTAATAAATCTCTAAGACGTGTTTCACAGGAAGTTAGTGTTTCAAAAACATCAGTCTTTACTTCTCCTAAACTTTTAAAATTAAAACCCTACAGAGTATAGTATAGAAAGCGGAAACTTACGGATAGACGATTCCCGCAAGCGACACCGCAGGCAGGCCGCTTTCCTGGCCCCACCCGTAGGCGAACGCTCTGTAGATAACCATAGCAGTTGATGAAGAGTGGTAAAATAACCCAATTAAGATAGACAAGTTTATTTTTATGACTTACACTTTATAATAATTACTGTATTTATGTAGCTTCTTTTCCTTTTACTGTAATTCATGTAGGACATTTACAAATGTATGTTCTGATATTCTGACAATAAATTATTATTATTATTATTATTATTATTATTATTATTACTAGCCGTACCCGTGCGCTCGACTACACCCGTTAGAAATAAATATAAAGTAATTACATAATTAAAATAGGACATTTGATCCAGGGAACATTCATGTTTGATAGAAGGATAAATCGTTCATTATGTTACTTAATTTAAATTGTATTTAAAAAATTAAAATGCGAACATTTAGATCCAGAAACCACTCATTTGATCATAAAATTATTTCAAGAAATGCGGGAAACGAATGTACAGAATAGCCTATCAAGTTTTCTGTGCATAAGAAGCTATTTTAATCTTACCTGTCCTCGATTCACTCAGAAGTTACTGTAATAACATTATAGCATTATGTCCATCTAGAGAAACTACAATTTCCAATGGTGAAATAATAATTAATTATACAAATCGGTTAATTTAGCTTCCGATATTACTTCATACAAACACAGAAACATTCTCTGTAGGCTATCTTTCATAGCTTTCGTTTGTTGTTGTCCAAGGCCCTTTATAGACGAAGTCATTTGTTTTTTATTTCATTACACGGCCTTAGATGGCAGTTATTTTAATTTTAAAACTCATTTATCTCATTAAATATCAGTCCTATCAAAATTTTTCCAAGAATAAAAATTATCGGAAATTTTTATGTAATATTTTTCACAAAAGTCAATAATAAGCGAGATATTTCGATTTATTTAATTCAGGCCCCCTTATAACCCCCCTTTTAAATTAAGTATTTTGAATGCCACATAGCCTAAAATCTAAGTTATAACGAACTTAATTTATATTTCAATTTTCATCGAAATCCGTTCAGCCATTATCGCGTGAAAAGGTAACAAACATCCAGACAGACAGACAGACATACAAACAAAAATTTCAAAAAAGCGATTTTCGGTTTCAGGGTGGTTAATTATATATGTTAGGACCAATTATTTTGGAAAATCGAAAATTACCAGAAAAATTTCGGCTACAGATTTATTATTAGTTAGTGTCGACCTGGTTGGCGAGTTGGTATAGCGCTGGCCTTCTATGCTCAAGGTTGCGGGTTCGATCCCGGGCCAGGTCAATGGCATTTAAGTGTGCTTAAATGCGACAGGCTCATGTCAGTAGATTTACTGGCATGTAAAAGAGCTCCTGCTGGACAAAATTCCGGCACATCCGGCGACGCTGATATAACCTCTGCAGTTGCGAGCGTCGTTAAATAAAACATAACATTTTTTTTATTATTAGTATAGATTATTATTATTATTATTATTATTATTATTATTATTATTATTATTATTATTATTATTATTAAGAAGAAAGTTAAAATTTTTTGCCACATTGTTCCTCTACTGTACAGTTTCGTCCAAGAGATATTGATTTATCACTACAAAAAAAAAAAACAGTGCAACTTTTATGAAATTGCAAGTCACAGAATGTTTTAAACTTTTACATGCTTGTACTTTAAAATTAGCTTCTGTGGACATAAAACAAATCAATTATCAAAGGCGATATTTCTCACTAGTCATTTCAAGTTATTAACAATGTAAAAATAAATTGATACATTTTAATTATTATAAAGATTTTCTTTTTATTCCAAGAAATACTATTTCACACAGTCGGAATAACTTCCACAAAAATTACGCAGTTCATTTCTACTACATTTACTTTAATTTGATCCTTAGTTTGCGACAGGTTTAACACAACTACGAAGACTGAAAAACTTCTCTTAACGAATTTGGATATTTTTATACACTACGTTCGCAGAAAAACGGATATTTGTGTGGACAGAAAGAGTCTTCAAAGTAGCCATCGCGTCGAAGACGCCCGCAGTTCCACGTGGCATCCTTGGTTGGTTCTCCAGACGCCCATTTAACGTATCCTGTTGTGTTGAGTGGCTCATCTGTAAAAAATAATGATTTTAGTTAATAAACCCATCTCCTTTCATCTTTCAAGCAATTTATAACAGTTAAAAAATATACGATTATTGCGCTTCACATGAGACTTATTCCAACACCAAGTCTCACAATATACATTTATTGCACTTCACATAGACTTATTTCAACACCAAGTCTCACAATATACGTTTATTGCCCTTCACGTGAGACTTATTTCAACACCAAGTCTCACAATATACGTTTATTGCACTTCACATGAGACTTATTTCAACACCAAGTCTCACAATATACGTTTATTGCCCTTCACATGAGACTTATCTCAACACCAAGTCTCACAATATACGTTTACTGCGCTTCAAATGAGACTTATTTCAACACCAAGTTTCACAATATACGGTTATTGCGCGTCACATAGACTTATTTCAACACCAAGTCTCACAATATACGTTTACTGCGCTTCAAATGAAACTTATTTCAACACCAAGTCTCACAATATACGTTTATTGCACTTCACATGAGACTTATTTCAACACCAAATCTCACAATATACGTTTATTGCGCGTCACATGAGACTTATTTCAACACCAAGTCTCACA
This sequence comes from Periplaneta americana, assembly GCF_040183065.1. Classification (NCBI taxonomy): domain Eukaryota; kingdom Metazoa; phylum Arthropoda; class Insecta; order Blattodea; family Blattidae; genus Periplaneta; species Periplaneta americana. Next base: position 13,062,459 of record NC_091129.1, read on the forward strand.
ATATACGTTTATTGCACTTCACATGAGACTTATTTCAACACCAAGTTTCACAATATACGGTTATTGCGCGTCACATAGACTTATTTCAACACCAAGTCTCACAATATACGTTTACTGCGCTTCAAATGAAACTTATTTCAACACCAAGTCTCACAATATACGTTTATTGCACTTCACATGAGACTTATTTCAACACCAAGTCTCACAATATACGTTTATTGCGCTTCACATGAGACTTATTTCAACACCAAGTCTCACAATATACGTTTATTGCACTTCACATGAGACTTATTTCAACACCAAGTTTCACAATATACGGTTATTGCGCGTCACATAGACTTATTTCAACACCAAGTCTCACAATATACGTTTACTGCGCTTCAAATGAAACTTATTTCAACACCAAGTCTCACAATATACGTTTATTGCACTTCACATGAGACTTATTTCAACACCAAGTCTCACAATATACGTTTATTGCGCGTCACATGAGACTTATTTCAACACCAAGTCTCACAATATACGTTTATTGCACTTCACATGAGACTTATTTCAACACCAAGTCTCACAATATACGTTTATTGCACTTCACATGAGACTTATTTCAACACCAAGTCTCACAATATACGTTTATTGCACTTCACATGAGACTTATTTCAACACCAAGTCTCACAATATACGTTTATTGCGCTTCACATGAGACTTATTTCAACACCAAGTCTCACAATATACGTTTATTGCGCTTCACATGAGACTTATTTCAACACCAAGTCTCACAATATACGTTTATTGCACTTCACATGAGACTTATTTCAACACCAAGTCTCACAATATACGTTTATTGCCCTTCACATGAGACTTATTTCAACACCAAGTCTCACAATATACGTTTATTGCCCTTCACATGAAACTTATTTCAACACCAAGTCTCACAATATACGTTTATTGCACTTCACATGAGACTTATTTCAACACCAAGTCTCACAATATACGTTTATTGCACTTCACATGAGACTTATTTCAACACCAAGTCTCACAATATACGTTTATTGCACTTCACATGAGACTTATTTAAACACCAAGTCTCACAATATATGTTTATTGCGCTTCACATGAGACTTACGTCAACACCAAGTCTCACAATATACGATTATTGCACTTCACATGAGACTTATTTTCAACACCGAGTCTCACAATATACGTTTATTTCACTTCACATGAGACTTATTTCAACACCAAGTCTCACAATATACGTTTATTGCCCTTCACATGAGACTTATTTCAACACCAAGTCTCACAATATACGTTTATTGCACTTCACATGAGACTTATTTCAACACCAAGTCTCACAATATACGTTTATTGCCCTTCACATGAGACTTATTTCAACACCAAGTCTCACAATATACGTTTATTGCCCTTCACATGAAACTTATTTCAACACCAAGTCTCACAATATACGTTTATTGCACTTCACATGAGACTTATTTCAACACCAAGTGTCACAATATACGTTTATTGCACTTCACATGAGACTTATTTCAACACCAAGTCTCACAATATACGTTTATTGCCCTTCACGTGTGACTTATTTCAACACCAAGTCTCATAATATACGTTTATTGCCCTTCACGTGTGACTTATTTCAACACCAAGTCTCATAATATACGTTTATTGCCCTTCACATGAGACTTATTTCAACACCAAGTCTCACAATAGACGTTTATTGCCCTTCACATGAGACTTATTTCAACACCAAGTCTCACAATACACGTTTATTGCCCTTCACATGAGACTTATTTCAACACCAAGTCTCATAATATACGTTTATTGCCCTTCACGTGTGACTTATTTCAACACCAAGTCTCATAATATACGTTTATTGCCCTTCACATGAGACTTATTTCAACACCAAGTCTCACAATATACGTTTATTGCCCTTCACATGAGACTTTTTTCAACACCAAGTCTCATAATATACGGTTATTGTGTTTCACATGAGACTTATTTAAAAAACAGTATAAATTCCTTATAAAACAATGTTAATTCGTTGGAAACTAGGGACCCAATATATTTATGTAATCAGTACCCCAGTGATGTCAAAGAAAGCGCATTTTTTCACCTTGACGTCTTGCGCGGGCATCAAGCGCTAAGTATGATTATATATATGAATAAGCAGCCTGTTGGATTAAGAAAACAGTGGTGCACAAACTTCACACGTAACGTGAAATTTTATGTCGTTATTTTTATATGGCTTCTTTGTATTTAATATTATCTATATTGTCTGTAAAAAAAAGTACTAACAGTGATTTCTTAATATTGCACTTGTGTTTTAAATCTTAATAATATAATAGAGAGTTAAGAAGGAATATTCACTTAAATTCCATAGTAGTATAATATTATACTGTATTAAGTGGATGAAACACATCATTCATAAAGAAAGTGATATTCCAAAGACAGAGATTGAGTGTGACATGACAAGTTGGAATTTATATTGATGGTATCTTTAGCCTTACAAAAGTAATCAATAAACTAATAAAAACAATATTACAGTACGAAGCAAAGTCACCTAGGTACTGTATCTGTTTTAAGTGTACCGGTAACTAATATTACATAACAAAACTCTTATCGCATTATGCTTTTAAGGTGATATTTGTGAGCAACTTCCTATCATAAGAATATTCAATTATTTTCTCGAAATCTGCTGAAGCTGTAGAGCTGACATTTTTACAACACATGGGCACGTATCTTTTGTTTATGATGTAACAATAGTTGCTTTGTTAATTCATTTCCTTACAAACAATTTCTATGCGGATATTTTCAAAATTTTCAATACACTATCTTTAGTAATAAGCATTTACTATATGATAATAATAATAATAATAGTAATAATAATAATAATAATAATAATAATAATAATAATAATAATTCTTTATTTATACTGGCAGAGTTAAGGCCATAGGGCCTTCTCTTACACTCTACCAGGTCACAAAGTATACAAGCAGTTAAAATTTAAGAAAAAGTTAAGAAGAGAATACTAACATATTACAAAAAATTATAATAATAGCATAATAAAAATCGACACTAAACAACATGAAAATAATATCATAATAGAAAAAAGAAACTAAAATACATTGGAATAAAGTGAAAGCAACTCATTTAGTACAAATGGTTAATATGGAAAAACGTAAGGAAGAATATAGCAAAATGTAATAAAATAATAAAAAAGAAAAGAAATACGAAAATTAAATAAAATTCACGATAAAAAGGCTATGATAATAAATTCACCGGATGATAAAGAGAACAAAAAGAGGAAAGGAAGGAAAATATATAGCCTATATTTTTACAAAACTATGGCAGAGAAAAGGGTTTATAACTGAAAGGAATCTAATTCAAAAAGCGCAATTTTAATTTAACATTAGATTTACGAAAACACTGTTTCTGTACTTGTCAAGCTGCTAAATAAACATATCTGAAAATATCACTTTTCTGTAAAATAAGTTGAGAAAATATTTCTTTTGAATAAAAAAGCAAACTTGTGAAAAAATGACCATTAAAATTAAAACTTACATCCTATAATGCACTTTTACTTCTTAGACAAATATAAAAATTAACATGGATACAGTTTTAATAAGTTCTCTTGCCTCTATGCAAGGCCTACTACCTCTTTCGTCTGTCTCTTTCCTTTCCGCTGTAAATCGCTTAGGGCAGTGATGTCAAAGAAAGAGCGCATAACGGACGTTCGATTCCTTCCCGTGCTCAAGTGCTGGAGTGGGATGCCGTAAACACAGATAAGAGCAAGACACAGGGGCGGACAAAGTCAATTATTTTCACACGCCTAGACTTGAACGGAGCAGTATATACCGCACGCACTGGAGATAAGCGAGCGTTGGGCGTCACTTTACTCCTGTGTTTATGAAAACTTGTGATAAAGCTAGCCCAGCTATGCGCTATTAGACGAAACATCACATGTTTTGTCTCCTGGCCTTGCTTGTCTCTGCTAGGTCCCGTCTCACAGTCAGCTGGTTAGTTCACGCGCGTACTATTTATTTTCTTTATTTGATATTTTCAATACTTTCTTTTCAACGGTGCACCAGTAAAAAATATGTTTATTTGTACTTTCAATGCGGGATCTAACCATATAATTTAAAAATATTTTTTCGTGGGCAAAGGCGTCTTAATGAGGAAAAATCTAAATTCCTCCATTTCCATAAAAAGTAAGAAAAACTGTTTACATGTCAATATAAACTTTAATTTCTCAGCATCAAAATAAACCATGATTTTGATCATTGGGTGAAAGGGTTTCGGAGCCACAACAGTTTAAAGTTGCTAATTTTGTGAAAATACGATAAATTAAACTATTTTTAATTTAAACACTATTAAGTTCTGATGCCTCAAACTTTCCACAAAGCATTGTATCACAGTTGTCAACGGACAGAAAAAGTTTCATTGTATTTAAAAAATGCAAGGTCAATTTTCTCTATATTTCGGTCGACTTGAGATGGAATAGCCCATACATTAAATTTGAACACTATTTATTTAGGCCTACAGGACTGTCTTCAATTGAATACCTCTTTAATAACTGTACTTGATTTTTTTGTTATGCAGCCCTATACATCTGTCAATTCAGTTTACGTATTTGGAAATTAGAAGTTTATCACATTAGTATATACACTGAACTTTTGTAAACTTTGTGTTTACAGCACATGTTTATGAATCATTGTTTTTAATTTGTTGTTTGTATTTCTTTATGTTGGTGTACTTGTAATTGGGGATAACTCCCTGTAAGGACCCTCAATAAAATAATAAATTAATTGATACATAGTAAATAATCTAGATATTTGCACTTACGGTAGTCTGTACTGCCCTCCCAAGCCAAAAGGACGTATCTCAAGGATTTTCTGAAAATCAGTTTTTGAAATAATTGGATAGTTCAGATGCTAATATATATATATATATATATATATATATATATATATTTCCTAAAGGAAATGGCCGATTCTCAATAAATTGTGCCTTTAAAATGAGATTTAATGAAAGCCGTATCTCAAAATTAATATGAATTCCTAAGCGAATTTGGCGGAAGTTCATTTTTCTAAGCAAAAAGGCCGTTTCTCAGACATACGTTCTTTTCGCTTAGTATTTCCTATTTGCCATTCTAGTCAAATTAGACAGAATGATTGGTAAATAAATTGCTGTCTCTTCACTAATTTTCTAGATAATATTTGTCTTAGATTGCAGTATTTACAATACTGCTATTTAGTATGTGTTGTAATTTATTAAAATAATAAAAATAATTAATAAAATAAAACAGAATTAATTTCAATTACTGGTAGCTCAGTTGGTAGAGCAGCTGGCTACGGACTGGAAGGTCCGGGGTTCGATCCCAGGTGGTGACAGGATTTTTTCTCGTTGCCAAACTTCCAGAACGGCCCCGAGGTTCACTCAGCCTCCTATAAAATTGAGTACCGGGTCTTTCCCGGGGGTAAAAGGCGGCCAGAGCGTGGTGCCGACCACACCACCTCAGTCTAGTGCCGAGGTCATGGAAAGTATGGGGCTCTACTTCCATGCCCCCCAAGTGCCTTCATGGCATGTTACGGGGATACCTTTTTTACGGTTTTTATGTGCAATATGAGATACACCTAATTTGCTAAGCATATCAGTATCTTCAACAATTAATATTAATACTTAGCAAATTAGGCGTATCTCAAATTGTCCATAAAAATGTAAGCTAATTAGCCTAAAAATTGTATTCTATATATTTTGAATATATTTCTATAATGAATACGCTGAAAATTCCAATAAATTAACTTTAAAAGTAGGCGCGCTTTGATCATTCACTAAATCCTCAATACTGAAAAATATTAAAGTTTTGAGGTACGGCCTTTTGGCTTGGGAGGGCAGTGTAATGTATGTAATAATTTTGATCGTTCTTCCCCCTCGATATTTCTGTATGTTTGTTCTCGGTATGTTGGATAATGTCGCTGTATGCTGCTTTTCTTACTAATCGTATGTTGTCCACATATTAAGCACTGTATATCTCCTTCCTGTTTCTTGCATAGGAACTGCAGTGCCCATGCGAACTGGAACTTGTTATACGATCTCTTCGCAGGGTGCATGATTAATGCCTACTGTACACTAGAGTTGGGCAACACGATTCTTTTTCAGAAGTCGATTCCAACGATTCAATCACACATTACGAATCGATTCTAACGATTCGTTCACGATTCTTCTCAGTCTGCGATTCCAACTATTCTTTTGAATCGTCAACGAGTTCACGATTCTTCCCAGTCTGCGATTCCAACTATTCTTTTGAATCGTCGCAAGACACTTTCCTTTGCAAACCACGCGTAGAACAAAAACGTTCTACATCTCTCTCATAGATGGCATAAGAGGCGAGACATTGGATTGTCTCTTTCTCATTGGCTGGAACCATTCAGTATGAACTCCATTAGTCTACAAAATTACCCAAGATAATGTCTCTAAATTATAATTTATCAACTGAACCTTATTATGAAGTACATTTTTTGCATTACATCTCTATTTAACTATGCAAATTTCAGGTTTGTGTTCATTATTTTCCATACTTAACAAATGCAGTACATATTTTGATTTCACTCTCGCTCGGGAGCATTCGACACGGTTCGGAAATGTCCGTTGACAGGTTACATCAAACAACGAATAGAATCGTGGGTTACGATACCATGCCGATTCCTTCATATTCTTTTGAATGACGATTCGTTACGATTCGTTTGAACGACGATTCGTTACGATTCTTTTGAACGACGATTCGTTGATACCACGAATCGATTCTTACGATTCTTTATTATTAGTCGTTCGAATGAACGATTCGTTCACGAATCGACCCAACTCTACTGTACACTGTACAACCCTCACTGCAGCTCGTATTCGTAGCTGGCGCACTCTGCTTGCTCCAGTAGCGCAAGCGTTCTCGTAGCGCATGTACGCTCTGATTGACATTAGAGATGGCCGATATTTCACAAACCGATATTTTGTCACAGGTATTTTTTTGTCACAGATAAACCTGTGACTGATGACGCGAAATATCTGTGACAAAATATCGCTATCGAAATCTGCTCCGTATTCAGTACTCTGTGACTGTTGCAACGTCTGCGACTGATATTTTCTCCTCTACGTCGTGGGTTTGCGCATGTGCATGATACAATAACAGCAATCGGGCGGTGGTATTTGATTATTTTTTCGTGATATTTTGTTCAATATTATTTTTTTCAAAGTGATGATGTGTTGCAAAGTTATTAGCGGCATTATAATAATATAATTATGAATCTGACATTTTGTTTTCATATTAAGTCTGAATATATGTTTTATAAATAATATATTCCCCCGAGATCTTCACATTTTCGTATTACTGTGAATATATATTAATGTATAAGTATTTTCCACTCAATTTTTACGCAGCAACAATATTTTTTTTAGTTATACTATTAATTACAAACAGAATAGTTACAGGAGCCTACATTATTTTAATAACTTTACATGTACTTCTCTCATTTATGTATGATCCAGTTTTAATGTATAGCTCTAACACGAACAGTGCAGGGTAGTATAAATTAAAATAATTAAACTTAAAATAAAATTATTTGTAATAAGTTCATTACCGGTATGTTGTTTATGGTTATTAACTCTTAGGAAATCGCACAGTGCTTTCTAACATTGGTACTCGTGTGGGGTGTTATTTCACCCAATTAATAGGCCTAATCAATGTTCTAAACTTGATATTTAGTGATATTTATCTAGATATTGTTAAAATCATCAACTTGCAAGTAATTTTCAACTTTTAAATATAATAATATGGGGTAGTTAGCAAAAATTGTCAATTTTATAAATTCCAAAAAGATCTGACATCTAGCAGACACTGCTCTAACAAATCGTTCTCATTGCCCTTGCACACTTTTAAAATAGGCCTACACTTACACATAAATGGGATAATTAATTACATTTGAAAATAAGGGGTATCAAACGTAAATCATGTTAGTTCACTCCGTGTCACTGAACGTTATGCTCTTCCGAACTTTCGAAGCATTTCTCACAAGCCGACAACAGCACCTATAGAATTAAAACCGAACGAGATAAAACTTATTTGGCTAAACTAACCTTGAGGTAGTTTCCTTCGTATTCCCCTTATACACCTTGCATATACGAATCTGTGACAGGTTAGGTTTGGTTAGTTTAGGCTTTGTTATGCCTTGGATATACGATCAACTGCATCTCCACAAACAATCAAATTCAACGATTTTCACTTCCGAAATCACCGAAACTACCTCAGCGCTAGTTTAACCTGAGGAACTGTCTCTCCACAAAAAAATTCTTTATAAATGCAATGATTTTCACATCCGAAATTGCCGAAACTACTTCAGCGCTAGTTTCACCATCTTATTATAAATGATATAGTGATTACACGATTTAAATAATAATAATAATAATAATAATAATAATAATAATAATAATAATAATAATAATAATAATAATAATAATACCATTGGTTACCAATACTTTATCTTGTGTAAAATCCTGTCTGAACAACTGTCTTGTTCTGTAATTATTTTCTATTGTTTTTCCGAATACTTATGTTTCGTTAATTTTTATTGACTCAATATTATAATGTTAATGCACGACTTAAAATAATTTATCGATTATATTATATACAATAAAAAGGATCAATTTTTAAAACGATTAGGATAATCACATAACCTCAATTTCTCCGTACCCAACTACATTAAAAATTATCAACTGATTCCATATCTACAATCAACTACGATATAACCTCTTGGTATATAAGGTTAACTTTTTACATGTTACTGTTCAGTCAGATTAGCATTTATTTGTTAATGGTACATGTACATAATTTATTTGTTGGATTTTCCCATATAAACCACTGAAGTGTGGCGTGTATAGAGAAATCGTATTCACATTGCACTGGTCTTCAATATTTTCTGTTAATTTTTATCGGTGTGATAAAATATCGGTATAATTCATGCATATTGTGCTTACTTAGCGATATAAAATATCGGTGTGACAAAATCACAGATAAAAGTCACAGATATTTAATTGTCACAGTCACAGTTGTCACAGATACTTGAAAATATCGTTTAAGCTCAACTCTAATTGACATCACTGGAGGCTTTCCTGAGTTCTAAAGCCCGCGCTTGTGTCTATGGGTATCAGTTGACATGCCTGCACTAACCTAATATAAACTTAACGTAAACTGAACTAACACGAACTAACCTAACCTACCTACACAAAAGATTTCAGCTACTCTTCTCGGAAAGCACAGAGTTATCACGGTCAAACCTGCACCAACTTGTGTATTATGATCATTGCACTCGTCACTCTGTTGACACATCAACGAGAATTAAATTTCTGCCTTGAATATACGTACTAGAGTCATTTCTCCATTTCGCCACACATTGGAAGCCTGTCTGTATATTGAGCATCGTACAGTCAGTGAACACAAATTTATGCAATTGACCAAGTCAAATAATGCATATAGCCTAAAATAAACAACAGAGACAAAAAACAATAAAATTCTATCAGAAACACTCAACAACATTGACATTAAAAAACCCATTAATATCATAAAAGGGTTTGTTGATCAACCAACCACAAACAATTCTGTTAAAAGACTGCCTTTCTAGATTGAAAAAATGTGTCGAAAATTTATTTGCAATTTTTAAAGATATAATAAAATAGTGGTTTATTGTTTTGGTATTTCAAAAAGGTCACGGTTTCTGGTGTTGTATAGGTGAACATCATTCCTATGTGTCAATATTTGTGAATTATCTTTGACAAAATTTAGGGCTTGATAAATATACAGTGATGTTACAGTCATTGCTTTTTCATTCATAAATAACGGTCTGCAGGGTGCCTTCATTGATGAATATGTTAAATTCTAATAGTTTTTTTTGTAACATAAGAACCTTATTAATATGAGTACTATTAGGGGAGAGTCGAGTAGTATCGGACATCGGGTAATATCGGACAGTGAGTTTCTTTCATCTACCACACGATGATAGTACCTGATTGACATGGTTACGTTTCTTTGATGTCGCATAGAGAAACGTAACCATGTCATTCAGGTACTACTACAGACGTGGACAAATTATTAGCAAACTTGAAGATTTTTATTATATATTTTTACTAACTATGATTCTTCAATTTAGACTACAGTTGACATATTTGGGTATCTCCAAATTATTAGAAAAATCAAAGATTTTTATTTTATATTTTTACAAAATTTCACTCTTCAATTTAGACTACAATTGATATTTTCGCAAATTTACAAATTATTAGCAAAAGTGAAGACTTTTTAAATATATTTTTTTCAAAATTCGACTCTTCAATTTGGACTACAGGTGACATTTTGGATATTTGCAAATTATTAGCACTACTGAACATTTTTATTATATATTTTTACAAAATTTTACTCTTCACTTTAGACTGCAGTTGACATTTTTGAATAATATTTACAAATTATTAGGAAAATTGAAGATTTTATTATATATTTTTTATATAAAATTTGACTCTTCAATTTAGAATAGCCTACATTTGAAATTTTTGCATATTTCTATCTACTGTAATGATAGAAATATGCAAAATTGTCAACTGTAGTCTAAATTGAATAGTCAAATTTTGTAAATAGAATTAATCATAAAAATCGTCAATTTTGTTAATAATTTGTCCACGTCTGTATATGGTGGTAGATGAAAGAAACGCACTATCCGATATTACCAGATGTCCGATACTACCCGACTCTCCCCTACCCCATGAAAGTAGTCCATAAGAAAGTATACTATGAAAATAAAAAAAATAGACAACTCTAATGTAATTCTTTGGAACATACATTTTCAAATTCCGCAGAAGAAATATTACTCTTGACAATTATTTTTTACAAATAAAATCAACAAGGTCTGCCCAGGTAAGTGTGTGTCCAAAGTAATATCAAGAAGTTTGAAGTTATTGTTTTCCATGACTGTACTACTAAATAACAGAGATGGAGTTTTACTTTCATTTAAAAGAAATTTATTGGAACTAAACCATTTCTTGGCTTCATTAAAAACTGAATTAGTAAGAGTTTTCAATTCACTAATATCACGATGACTTGTCAAAAAAGTGGCATCATCAGCGAATACCACAGAATAAGTAGGGATATTGCACATCACATCATTAACCATTATTAAAAACAGAATAAGACCCAACACTATGAGGCTGTGCGGAATTGTCTTCCAATCCAGACTATCCAACAATATGATAGGAACGAAAATCAGCTGTAAGTATCTAATATGCCATGAAATCGGGACATTTCGATGCGTCTACAAATTGTTTTGGGACGCGGGACGCAATGGTCGAAATCGGGACTGTCCCGGGAATTACGGGACGGTTTGCAAGTCTTATGGCCGGTTTCTCCAAGTATTGTTAGAACATTTAACGAATGTTAAACTCTAAACAGTTTGTTAAATATAGTTTTTTCATATCTTCAACACTAGTTTGGCTTAACAGATTGTTAAGTGTTTGTTAACTTTAAATGTAGGATTTTAGGCAGTTAACTCATTTGACAGATAGTTAAATACGGCGGATGACAGCACAGCTGTTCAAACATAAGTTGTGAAAATAATATTTTATAATTAATTGATGAACTAGTGGACTTACTCGTGTTAAATATGTAATATTTGTCCGGCCTACAGCTGTTTCAGTGCTTCACGCATTATCATCAGAGCCTACTAGATCGCGGCGTCATCTCGAACTTCTCTGCCTGTTAGGAGGGTCTGTTTTATTGTTGGAAGGTGTTGAAGTGTAGAGTCGAATAGTGTGTGTGTACTGAAATTTATCTGTGTGTTGAGGATTTGATCGGGGTGTGTTTTAGTGTGTTTGTATATTTCGTATTGTTTTAGTGTGTTGAGTTTTTGGTTCTTGGGTTGTGTGTGTAGGATTTCCATGTCCGTATTTATGTTAGTGTATGTATGGTTAGTATTGGTTATGTGATCGGCGTATGTAGATGTATTGTGTCCTCTGGTTATAGCTTTAATGTGTTCTTTGTAGCGTGTTTGGAATGATCTGCCTGTCTGTCCTATGTAGAACTTGTCGAAACTATTACATTTGAGTTTGTATACACCTGTGTGGTCGTGTTTATTTGTTTGTGTTTTTTGTGTGTTGAGATGTCTCTGTAGTGTGTTTTCTGTTCTGTATGTTATGTTGTATTTCTGTTTTCTGAATGAAGATGCGATCTTATGTGTGCTTTTGTTTTCATATGTTAGTGTGATGTATACGAAATATACAAACACACTAAAACACACCCCGATCAAATCCTCAACACACAGATCAATTTCAGTACACACACACTATTCGACTCCACAATCCAACACATTCCAACAATAAAACACACCCTCCTAACAGGCAGAGAAGTTCGAGATGACGCCGCGATCTAGTAGGCTCTGATGAAGGTGCGTGAAGCACTGAAACAGCTGTAAGCCGGGAAAATATTACATATTTAACACGAGTAAGTCCACTAGTTCATCAGTTAATTATATTCAAGTGTTAAAAGTGGTGTACGCAAGATTCAAAGTGGATAATATTTTATGTCTCTCTTTAAGAATGTTTTGTGAATGACTGATAACATAACATTTAAAGTACACTTTGGAAATCTAATATAGGGAAGATAATCTTCAAAAGTGAACTGAGTATCATATTGGCTGCTTATTTTGTTACTGAGATATTATATATTGAACTAGTGGCTTGTGCAGCAAATGCTGCAAACTAAGTTCATTAGAAGTTCAAATTAAAATTTTTCAAATTTATTTTCAATGAAGAACAGCAGACATTTTGAAAGTTATTTGCTGTCATAATAGTGAAACGTACTCCCTCTGAATGCTTTTCATGCCAAATACATTTCCATGAACCTATCCATCTTCAGTTCTTGAGTTTCAATGCGAAAACACAAGTAACAATGTTAGGACGATCAGCGAGTTTTTCATGTGGGAGTAATGCAGTAGCTATCTCAGGTCATTGCGGATTATAGGTGAGAGTTAAGAAAATTTCAGGTTCGATTAAACCAAAGAAATATGAAATTAATTTTGATTTAGTTTTAAGACGCAGCTAAAATAGGAAGCATGACTCATTACTACCTAGGAAAATTAGAGAATCACACATATAAATATCTACATCACACTGCCATTAAATATATGAAAAAACCCACATCACTTGACTAATAACTATAAAAATATTTCATTTTTAATAACAATATTGTTACCTTACGTAAGTTTTATAGTTTTCAGTAACAATATATATAGCTGTTACTCAGTAAATTAGCTATGGAAATAAAGATCTAATTTAAAATATTCTTTCTCTCCGTCTACTTATATAAAACCTCAAAACGTTTCACTTTCACATCATCAATATAGCATTAATGTGTGTAATTAGTGGCATTAACTATAATAATATTTCATTTTTAATGATAATAAACTCATCAAACATTCTTAAGTTTTGTAGTTCTTAATATCCAATACACAGCTGTACTCGGAAAACTACAGACCAGAGAATCAGACCTGTAAATTATTTTTATACGCCATCTGAACTCTAAATATGTCAGCAGTCCTGCAGATCATGGTCTTCGTGTAATATTGTTTATTGTAGTGTGTGTTTTGTTTTATTCTGAAAAGCCATTAGTGCTCAAAACTGATGACAGATGGATTTTGGAATATAGGAAAATTATATAGGAAAATTGACATTTCACTGAAACCTACTACTTTTCTGAAAATCTTTGGGTTCCAAGCTTCAAAATGAGGGGTCATTTATTAAAATCCGTTCAGTCGTTTTCCCGTAATTTCCATTACCAGTTCAAATTATATATATAGATATTTAGAAAATGTGGGATCTCAACGTGGCAAGGTAACTAGGAATTATGGTTTATATACTATGCATGATACTCAATTTGTGACAATATAGATTTTCAAAACAAGTAGGCCTAAAAATTTTACAAGGAATTTAAACCAGACTTCAATATTCTACAAACAGAACTAGACCACTTATTCCAATTCAGCATCTACTATTTACTCTTGATTCTATGTTACTGGCTCTTTTCAACTAACTATAGCCAATGTCAACAGTACTTAAAAATACACAGCGAGTATTATTTTATATTTAAAATATTTCAGCAAAAATTGATTCTTTGAGAAATTATATGTTAGCATTAGTACTACAGAGTGATTTATATAGAACTGACACATTTCTTTCATTAATTGTTTCAAAACGAATTGTGCTAGCGACAACTTATTATACCTAAAATGTAGAGGAATTCTGGGAGATTATTTACCTCTATAGCAAATGTTGAAAATGTCGTCTATCCTGCATAAGGCACAACTCAACACGTCGTTCCATGTTACTGGCCACTCGTTGGAGGACTCTGTTGTCAATAGCTTGAATCTCCTGAGTGATTTTGTGCTTCAGACCGTCCAATGTCTGGGGACGTGTGGCGTAAACCCTGTCTTTTAAGTAACCCCATAGAAAGAAGTCCGGCGTTGTCAAATCCGGAGATCTCGGTGGCCATAGGTTCCTGTAAATTATTCGGTCGTCAAAGAAACTTGCAATTAGTTCCATGGATTCATTTGATGTATGGCATGTAGCGCCATCTTGCTGAAACTATCCTTGACTCAGCTCTACATCGTCCAGTTGCTCAACAAACTCCATGAAAATCAGTCGGTACTCTGCAGTGTTCACAGTCTGGTTAAAAAAAATTGGCCCCACTATTCTCTGTGCGGATATTGCGCACCAAACTCCGATTTTAACCGGGTGCATAGGTGCTTCATGGATGACATGTGGATTTTCGATGGCCCAATGGCGTGAGTTCTGTGAGTTCACATAAAGAGTCGTTGATTTAATGTGTACTGCATTTTCACGTTGAAACAAAATGTCGAAAACAGCTGCCAACAATAGGAATAAAACATAAACATCTGCGCATCTAGTGCTGCCAACATTTGGAATAAAACATAAACATCTGCGCATCTAGTGCTGCCAACATTAGGAATAAAACATAAACATCTGCGCATCTAGTGCTGCCAACATTAGGAATAAAACATAAATATCTGCGCATCTAGTGACAAGGAATCGAAACTCCAGAACATTCTCCTTAATTTGGTGCTAAAATTGGGTCATTGAATGAATTTCCAACGGAATAATTAAACAAAGAAATGTGTCAATTCTATATAAATCACTCTGTACAACCTTACTTTGTAATAACATTCATATTCCTACAACTTTCATTTGTCTTCTTATCGATCATGGCCTACTGTACCAGGCTCTGATTTTGTACATGTTTCATGACTTACTCTAAAATACAGAATTTAAAGAATAATATCAACCAATAAAAAATTGCCTTACATGTGCAAAATCATTACCAACTGCTATTGAGTGGTTAAAATAGTGTTAACAGCTGTTATATTTGAAATGTTATGTTTTATTTAACGACGCTCGCAACTGCAGAGGTTATATCAGCGTCGCTGGATGTGCCGGAATTTTGTCCCGCAGGAGTTCCTTTACATGCCATTAAATCTACTGACATAAGCCTGTCGCATTTAAGCACACTTAAATGCCACTGACCTGGCCCGGGATCGAACCCGCAACCTTGGGCATAGAGGCCAGCGCTATACCAACTTGCCAACCAGGTCGCCTCTTATAGTTAAGTTGTTATGTTTAAGAAATGGAAAATATTAACAAAACGTTAAAAATAAACATGCTGTTAATTTAACAGTAGTTAAGCCAAATTAAACATTTCTTGGAGAAACTAACCATAATAATTATTATCGTAGATCAGGTATGCTCATTCTCTGACTCCCGATTACGTTCTGTAATCGCGACCTTCCAATGTAGAGCGTGCTGTTTCTCGTTCGAAGCTCGACGGATGACTGCGGAAGGCAGTTCAAGTGCTTCGTAAACGTACGAACAGTGCGAGACAATGACAAACGATCACTCCGTACAGTGTGAGAGGAACACTATTTCTGTAGTGCGTTCGGTTAAAACATTAAGTGTTTACTATATTTTAAGGTACTGTCAGGAATACTACTGAGCAACATAAAACAACATTATAGGGTCTGCCACCCAGAACATGCTGTTTTCTGTAATATGTATTCATATACCAACGTTATTATTATCATTATTATTATTATTATTATTGTTATTTTTAGTTTCCTATCTCAATCGCATTATGCCTGTTGTCGAAACTCAAGGTCAAATTGACTCAATTTATTTTGATTTTAGCAAAGCATTTGATGTTGTTCCTCACAAAATTTTATTAAATAAATTAAGTAATTTTGGTCTCTCCACTAACTACGTTAATTGGTTTGAAAATTATTTAACAGATAGACAGTCTTGTGTTCGACTAGGTAATTCTCTCTCGGTTCCATTTAATAGTGTATGCGGAGTTCCTCAAGGGTCTACATTGGGACCTCTCCTATTTTTATTATTTATAAATGATATAAGTAAAAGAATAAGTTCTAGCTGCCTTTTATTTGCGGATGATCTCAAAATCTTTCGTAAAATTAATAGTTCGGCTGATTGTCAAATTCTTCAAAATGACATTAATTCAATTTCACAATGGTCTGTTGAAAATGGAATGAAAATTAATCAATCCAAAACTTTTGTTATTTCCTTCTCACGGAAAACTACTTCCCAAAAATTTAATTATTCTCTTAGTAATGTCGTAATTACTAAGAAAGATTGTATTAGAGATCTTGGTGTCTTACTTTATTCAAAATTATATTTCCATGATCATGTGCAATATATTTATACCCATTCATTAAGAATGCTTGGTCTAATCAGATCTATAACTTATTCTTTTTCTACTCCTATGTGTTTATTAATTTTATACTATACGTTGGTTAGATCCAAGCTTGAATATGCATCTGTTGTATGGAACTCCATTACTTCCACTGACTCGGCTAAATTGGAGAATATTCAAAGAAAATTTATTTCCTTGTGTTCTTATAGATTTTTACCAAATTCCGATTATAACTATGAGACTAATTGCAAATATTTTAATTGCGGTAGTTTGTTTACCAGACGTCAGGATCTTGATTATTTATTTTTTTGTAAAGTCATTAAGGGTGATATTGATTGTGAATCTTTCATAAGCAATATCAGTCTTCGTATTCCTGCTAAAGGTTTAAGGTTTCATAAACTGTTTTATAATAGAAATTCTAAATCTCTGTCTCCGGTCTGCAGATGTATTAAATATGCTAATTTGTATGGAATGAACTTGGATCCATTTAATGTGTAGTATATCTTTTGACTTTTCTTGTCAGTTTTATTAATTTATGCCATTTGTTAAAATATATGTATCATACTATACTTGTCAATTGCATATCTTTACAATATTACTTATAGACTGTTATATTGATTGTATTTCATCTCACTGCCATTTTCTATCATTCATTCTCATCATTATTTGTTGATTTGTTTTGTTTCTTGTGCTAAACAGTAATTGGCCTTGTGCTGTTGTTTTGGACGTTAATATCCTAAAAAAATAAATAAAATAAATAAATAAATTATTATTATTATTATTATTATTATTATTATTATTATTATTATTATTATATTTATTTCTAGCCGTACCCGTGCGCTCCGCTGCACCCGTTAGAAATAAATATAAAGTAATTACATAATTAAAATAGGACATTTGATCCAGGGAACATTCGTGTTTGATATAAGGATAAATCGTTTATTATGTTACTTAATTTAAATTGTATTTGCATAATTAAAATGCGATCATTTTGATCCAGAGACCACTCATTTGGTCATAAAAATTATTTTAGGAAATACAGGAAACGGATGTACAGAATAGCCTATCAAGTTTTCTGTGCATAAGAAGCTATTTTAATCTTACCTGTCCTCGATTCACCCAGAAGTTACTGTGATAACATTATAGCATTATGTCCATCTAGAGAAACTACACTTTCCAATGGTGAATTAATAATTAATTATACAAATCGGTTAATTTAGCTTCCGATATTACTTCATACAGAAACATTATCTGTAGGCTATCTTTCATAGCTTTCGATTGTTGCTGTCCAAGACCCCTTATAGACGAAGTCATTTGTTTTTTAATTCATTACACGGCCTTAGATGGCAGTTATTTTAATTTTAAAACTCATTTATCTCATTAAATATCAGTCCTATCAAAATTTTTCATGGAATAAAACTTATCGGAAATTATTTTTAAAGAAACGTTTGTTATGTAACATTTTTCACAAAAATCAATAATAAGCGAGATATTTCGATTTATTTAATTCAGGCCCCCTTATAACCCCCCTTTTAAATAATGTATTTTGAATGCCATATAGCCTAAAATCTAAGTTACAACGAACTTAACTTATATTCCAATTTTCATCGAAATCCGTTCAGCCATTATCGCGTGAAAGGTAACAAACATACAGACAGACATACAAACAAAAATTTCAAAAAAGCTATTTTCGGTTTCAGGGTGATTAATTATATATGTTAGGACCAATTATTTTTAGAAAATCGAAAATTACCAGAAAAATTTCGGCTACAGATTTATTATTAGTATAGATTAGGCCTATTACTATTATTATTATTATTATTTTTATTAGGGTTATAATTATTATTATTATTATTAGGCCTATTATTATTATTATTAGGCCTATTATTATTATTATTATAAGGCCTATTATTATTATTAGGCCTATTATTATTATTATTATTATTATTTTTAATAGGCCTATTATTATTATTATTATTATTATTTTTATTAGGCCTGTTATTATTATTATTTTTATTAGGCCTATTATTACTATTATTATTTTTATTAGGCCTATTATTATTATTATTATTATTTTTATTAGGCCTATTATTATTATTATTTTTATTATTTTTATTAGGCCTATTACTATTATTATTATTATTATTATTTTTATTAGGCCTATTATTATTATTAATATTATTATTATTTTTATTAGGCCTATTATTATTATTTTTTATTATTTTTATTAGGTCTATTACTATTATTATTATTATTATTATTATTATTTTAATAGGCCTATTATTATTATTATTTTTATTAGGCCTATTATTATTATTATTATTATTATTATTTTTATTAGGCCTATTATTATTATTATTATTATTATTATTTTTATTTTTTTTATTAGGCCTATTACTATTATTATTATTATTATTATTTTTATTAGGCCTATTATTATTATTATTTTTATTAGGCCTATTATTATTATTATTATTATTTTTATTAGGCCTATTATTATTATTATTATTAGGCCTATTATTATTATTTTTATTAGGCCTATTATTATTATTATTATTATTATTATTATTTTTATTAGGCCTATTATTATTATTATTTTATTAGGCCTATTATTATTATTATTATTATTATTATTATTATTATTATTATTATTATTATTATTATTATTATTAGTGTAGTGATTTTATTCCAGCAGAAATACATGTTTTGATAAAATAATTTTTCAGGGGTGCAACGTGCACTACAGCTTCAAGAATTGAAAGCACTTCATGAAAGGCCAAACATTGAAGAGAGTCGAAAAATTCAGAGTCTATGTTTAGGAGCCAGTTAGCCTATGTAGTATGTTGGGGATTAGCTAAGGCACTAAAACCCTTCACGAATGGTGAACTTGTAAAGAGATGTATGGTGCCTGAACAAAATATAGTTAATTATATCTCTGTAGCCTATTGGAACAGTTCAAATGTGAATTCACAGAACATAGATTTAGTGATTTTGAACGTATGGAGAGTGATATTAATCTTTTTGTTAATCCTTTCATAGCAAATTTAGTACAATCCGTGAGAGTGCAGTTCCAGGACGAGTTAATTGATCTACAAAGTAACGCAGAATTCTGAACTACATTCAGAAATATGACTTGACAAGCATAGAATTATTAGAAAAATGAACAAAAGGAAATATCCCAAGATGAGCCTATTCGCTGCCACTATGTTAGCTACCTTTGCCTGACATATCTGTGCGAAAAATAAAATTATTTTCGAGAATAAAGGGTGCTAAATCGGAACATAGATCCCAATTAACAGATGAGCATCTTTTGAAGCTGCGCATTGCATACCATATGTATGCTGACGACTTGCAAATTTATTTTCATTTCCACCCTGACGAAACTAGTGACGCAGTAAACAAAATAAACGAAGACTTAAATTCGATTTCACTGTGGGCACACAAATTTGGATCAAGGTTAAATCCACAGAAATCGCAAGCAATCGTAATGGGACATAATCGTCTACGAAGTACTCTTGATAGTGGTGCTATACCACATATAATATTGAATGGGATTATTGTTAAATACAGTGAAACAGTTAAAAATCTTGGCATTTTTATGGATAGCGATCTAAATTGGAACACCCAAGTAACACACATTTGCAAAAAAATATTTTCTCAACTTCACTCCTTGTTTCACATGAAAGAATTTCTACCACTTAGTCTAAAAAAGAATCTTATTCAGACGCTTGTAATGCCCCATTTTGATTATTGCGATTCCTTGCTAACTAATGTAAGTTCACTCTTAGCTGAGAGACTACAACGTGTTCATAATGTGTGCATACGATTCATCTGCAATACTCGTAAATTTGGCCATATAACACCTTCCCTCCAGTTACTTTCATGGGTGCGTCTGAAGGAACGAAGAACAATACATTCACTGTCTCTTCTGTTTAGAATCATGCATACTTCTACTCCGAATTATCTGTTATCGCGCTTTCAATTTCTTACAACTCTTCGAAACCGACATCAAGCACTTCTTTCTATCCCTCATTATAGAACGTCTCTATACTCATCCTCCTACACTGTAGAAATACCTCGTCTCTGAAATTCGCTACCTAATGATGTCAGGGACTGCCGGACTTTATCACAATTCAAAATTAAATTGGAAAATTTTGTCTTGTTTAATGCTTTTTAGATATTGTTAGAAGTGTTGATTTGTGTTTTTTTTACTCCACATTAAAATCGCAAGTTTCTTGTTTATGTTAGTTAATTACGATACAATTAATTATACTTAATCTCTCATTTAAAGTTTGTGTGACTGCAACCTGTGTATATTTTTGTGTGATTTACTTCGTTTATAGTGTTTTTTTTTCCTTTTTATTTCTGTTATTGTATTTGTATTCCTGGTGTTGTGGAAGAGAAGGCCTGATGGCCTTAACTACACCAGAATAAATAAATAAATAAATAAATAAATAAATAAATAAATAAATAAATAAAAATAAATAAATAAAATTGCAGTAAATTCGTTGGAAATAGATTTCCGATTACTTGCAGAAAAGAATGCACATGTTGAATAGACCGCAATGTGTGGTGGAATATGAAAATAACATTATCTATGATATAATAATAGCATAAATATATTAATTACTGTGTAATAAATAATGTAATAACTGAATATTACAGTGTATACTCTTTCCTTTTTCAAATTCAGTTTATTATCCGTATTTGTAAGAGTGTAAGAACTATGCCACGGGCGGTGCTGCAATGTAGTTGCGGAGCCCAGTCCGTACACTGTGTGTGTTATGCAGTGCAGCATCATCCGTGTAATCGGCACTTTTACAATTTTGAGCATACCTGTCGTAGATGTTACATACTTAGCGCTGAAAGCTGTGAATTAAACTGTCCATCACCACAAACCGAAATATTCTCGCTAGAATGAAGTGAGTTTAGAAAAGTTTGATGTTGTTGTAGCCACAGTTCACTAATAACTAGAGAGAAGAACTCTTGAATATTCCTAGAAAATGTAGAAAGTTTCAGAATATTACAAATCTCGCGAAATACACTAAACTGCATTCAAGATAAATTTAATGCCGATGCAATTAACACATTGGACGTCGGCCTTGCATTTGCTGTGAATACCACTGTACATTAAGACCCTCTTAAAAACGTCGTAACACATAACATTGCCATTTTAGTGTCACTTTTATAACTCAACAAAATTTAAACAGTTTATCTAAACAACTCCATAAAATTAGAAACCACATTACTTCAATACCAGTTTCGTTGTTTATGTCTTCGCTATCATTGTCTTCAAAGTCACTATTACTTTCACAATTTTCACTCGGTTCGTAACTTCCATCATTACTATTGTCAAAATTTTTGTCGATACATAATTTTCTAAATATTTCAGTTCCCATTTTGCACTGAACTTCTATATCCACATTAAATGTGTCTTCCGGATATTGAGATGAAATTTCTTTATTTACCTTGGCAATATTTATTGACTTTCAGTTAGCATATGACTCTGTTTGGAGAAATAAATTATTACTAAAACTCCAGAAATTAGATATCTCCAGCAATATGTTCAGATGGATATCAGAATTCCTTAGTCAAAGATTCATTGCCACTAAATTCAATAACTCACTTTCTAGTTACAGACAAACACATCGAGGTCTACTTCAGGGCGCTGTCCTCAGCACAACTTTATTCAATATTTATATAAATGACTACCTTCCCTATTAGAGGAATCAAACATGAAAACAGCACTATTTGCAGATGATATAGTTTTGTGGACTTCCGGATCTTACAGATATAGAGACAAAATTCAAAATTCTGCTCTCAAAGCTCTAACTCAACTACATGAATGGAATACATCAAATTTGATGACACTCAATTTAAGAAAAAGTAACTACCAAATATTTTCACTTGGTAAAAAAGAAAGAGAATTCAATATCCAATACAATGGCCAGCACCTTCCTAGGACTTATGAATCCAAATATCTTGGAGTTATTTTCGATAGTAAGTTAACATGGAGCAACCATTTAAAATATATTTCTGAAAAAGCTCGTAAAAGATTCTCCCTTCTAAAAAGACTAGCAGGAAAGAAATGGGGATGCTCTAGGAATACTTTGAACACTACATACAAAATGTTTATACAGCCAGTGCTGACATACTGCGGAGAAATTTTAATTACTTCACCTTTCATAAACGAAATAGAATATGTTCAAAACCAAGCTTTCAGGCTCATTACTGGTGGAATAAAAACAACTCCAATAGATTCTATGAGATTCCTCACTAATATTAACAGCATCAAAATGACAATAGAAGAAAAAGCACTGATTCAATATGAAAAACTTATCAGATTACCAGGAAACAATTGGCATTCATGCAGTCCTCTCTGTAGATTGAAAACTCAAAAAAGGTTTTTATCCATGGTTCAAGAATTAAAACAGAAAATCAATATCCCGAATTTAAAAGAAAACTTACAAATTAAACCAAACCCTTTAACTGTATTAAATATGGAATATAATCTAAATTTAACAGAAGAAATACTGAAATCAGAAGTAAACACTGAAATAATGAAACAATTGTCTTTAGAGACAATTAATATTAGGTACCCTCCATAAAACTGGCTTTATTTATACACCGATGGATCCTTGATCTCCAGAGAACAAGGTGCCGGTGCAGGTGTTACGTACTGTCTCTTCTCACTTTATAGATCTTTTGGATATGGAACAACAAGTTTTGATGGAGAAATCGTTGCAATAAGTGAAAGTCTCAGGAATCTTCTCTGCCACATCAATAAATTTAAGAATGCAGTTATATTATCAGACTCCAAAGCAGCTATTCTATCAATAGTCTCTAAACCCACACCTTCATCTCAAACAGTAGAAATAATTAAAATGCTCTCTCAATTAATATCACTCAATAAAAGAATTGTATTCCAGTGGATACCATCCCATTGTGGAATCCTGGGAAACGAGAATGCGGATGCTTTAGCAAAGAAGGGCAGCACTGCTACTTACAGACCTGTCACTAAATCTACATATTACTCTGTGAAAAGATTTATTAAATCTACATACTTAGACTTCAACAAACAAAATTTGATAACACAATCCCAAGGGAAAAAAATGGAACTCTCTGCATCAAAATCCACAGTTAATTCCCGATTTGCCACGAAAATCGTCTGTAGCTGCATTTAGATTGGCAACAGGCCATGATTGTTTGGCCAAACACCTGCATAGAATTGGAATACTGGGTGTTCATTTCAAAGTGTGTCATGACGTCACTGTTGTTGGGTCACCGATTTGAAGCGAGTTTCAGCTTATATGTTAGAGAAGTTGCCTATTATTTAAGGCGTTCTTCAATCTGAACTTGAGAACGTGTACGGTATAACTTGAACGTCGTAGCAACAGGTGGCGGTCTGTACGGTCTGTGTGCTACCATAACCTCTTTCGAACTGTGTTTTGCGCCGGCAAGTCGTACGCAGGGTATTTGTTATCATCGGTTGCGTACGGTAACATTCCAAAACACAAATCAAATGCTCCGTGTCCATGTTGACCGTCGAAGTTAATGTCAACAAATACGTAAGTAATCGTCTTAACCCTCTCCCCATATCCCGACAGTACGTATTTCCAAACAGTTCACATTCCTGCCACTACCGGCGTTACCGTACGTATCGGTACGCACTCTTCAGAATGAACGCACTTCTCTGCCTCTTAGGTTATACACCTCTGCGGAAGTGTAGGAAGATTCAATTCTCTAGGCTCATCGGCTAGCCACATGACGGCATGCAGCGAGCCATGACACACTTTGAACTGAACACCCAGTATATCAGTCCCCTAACTGCCCATTGTGCAATTCAAACCAAGAAATGGATTCGGAACACCTCAAAATCTGTGCTTCAGTGGCTGGCCATGATAATATCTTTGAAAAATGTTGGAGTGCAAGAGGTCAAATGACTTTGTCAAATGCCTGGCATTAGAAAACAACAACAACAAAACAACAACAACAACAACAACAATTTCTTCATTAACTATCATATCACAAGTAGATGTACAAGGTGTCTGAAAAAGCGTGGAAACAATCCTCTTCCTCTCTTTCGTCTCATATAGTAAATTTCGTGGTTTCTTTTTAACTTTAAATATATTTACTAGTGTTGTTGTCGATCAAAATATTTAATCGATTAACTATTTGAATTTAATCGATTAATTGAGATTTTGATCGATTTGAAAAAATGTTTTAATATACTGTAATACACAATTATTGTTAAATTTAACTTGTGTTCGGTGATAAGTATAAGTATTAAATGTTGTATATCTGTATATATTGTATCGTTATATTACAAAACAATTATTTTAATTACTTACTAACATACTTATTGTGAGCTTATAGTTTATTGCATCAATTTCTCTGGGAGTTTTTGAGACAAACATAAATTTAAGTGCCGCTCTACGTTTAGTAACAATGTTTCCTGCATCACTAAACACGAAAAAACTTTTTTCTGTCAAGCACTTCTCCACGATCGTTCAATTTAAATCTAAATGTTTCACCGAGTTTACCTCTCAAATTCTCATATGACATAATGGAGTTTACACTTTTCACAAAACACAGAAAACTGATTTTTTTTTCTTTATTAAATTAAACATACAACCATCGTATACAAACTCAGTACAGAAACTGCAACTCCTGGAAAAGTACTGCTGTCGAAACAGAAGACTGGCCCCTATTCTAATCGAATTACCAGATTTTAGAAAGAGAAGAAGGTAGTTACGCTCTCACTTGCACACAGTGTAGACATGGCTATTTTATAAGGGATGAGGGGGACAAATCCCAGAAAGGTATGTATTTCTTATGCTAAGAAGAGCTGACAACAAGGTGGAAGTTTTCTTGGAAAACCATAAAACTTAATGAGGGTTTCGCATTGTGTTTCAACTTTCAATAGAAGTAGACTAGGTCACTGTCCTCATATCTCCATCTCGTTCTGAAGTATTGGTGCAAATATTTTCTCTACGCTACCTGGTTTACAGTTATAAAATAACAGTACTATTGTGCTTTTAAGTAAGCAATTTCCGAGAGAGAAATATTGTCGGAATTTTTAGTATGAGTTTGTATTAACAAAATAATACGAGGGCTATTCATAAAGTAACTTCCGTTTATTTTTTACAAACCTGTGAATGACGTTACAGAATTGGGTTACAATACGTTTGAAAGTATACACTCTAGTTTATTTTTCCACATAGTTTCCAGTCACATTGAGACACTTGTCGTAGCGTTTGACGAGCTTTGAAATTCCGCAATCGTAGAATTTGGCCGCCTGCAACTGAAGCCAACCTACGACGCTGGTTTTCAACTATCCGTCAATCGTCAAAGCGCTTCGAGCCAAGCTACGTCTTCATGTGCATGAAGAGATGGTAATCGCTAGGCACCAAATCTGGGCTATAGGGAGGCTGATCCAATATTTCCCAGTTGAACTCTTGTAGTTTGGTCGCAGTACGACGCGCTGTATGCGGCCGAGCGTTGTCATGCAGGAAAATCATCCCATCCGCTGAGACCTTTGTTCCTCAGAAAGGAGTTTAGGCACCCATCTGGCAGAAAGTTTCCGGTAGCCCAAATCTTTCGGGAGCAGCACTGTCCTTTCTTGAGCGGTACGAAAGAGAATGTGATGCTTTTCTCGATCAGATTGTGACAGGAGATGAGACTTGGGTGCGGTATGTGAATGCAGAAACAAAGCTTCAATCAATGCAGTGGGGCCATACTCACTTCCCGAAAAAAAACCCACAAAGTGTCGTCAAACACTTTCCACGAGAAAACTCATGGTAACTGTCTTCTGGGACAGAAAAATAATTTTGCGAGTTGAATTCTTGGCGAGGAATGCCACAATTAACGCTGAGCGTTACTGTAACACACTAACGAACTTGAAAAAGGACCATTCAAAACAAACGTCGTGGCATGT
>NC_091129.1:13094202-13126702 GCF_040183065.1 Periplaneta americana
TCATCCTCCGATTCTGCCATCAAGATCTGAACGTCAGCAAAAAGCATGGACTTCAATAATGTCGTGCCTATATTTATGCCAGTTGTTATTTTATTCTGCCATTCTTCTGTGGCTTTATCTATGTATATATTGAATAATGTTGGAGATAATGGGCAGCCTTGTTTAACACCCTGATTTACAATTTTGTATCACTCGTTTTGTTTCCTATTCTTACTGATATTCTTGTCTCGTATAAGCTTTTAACCGTTTTCACTAGGTGTGTTGGATATCCTTCTTTGGATATCCTGCGCATCGCTCGTAACGAGGCCAGGGGACATCTTTATTACTGAGAATCTTCAAAGTAACAGCCGGACTGAAAATAATAATAAGATAATTTGTAGAAACAAAAGCCGCCCTAAATAAGGGTTCGATAGATCGGCCTACTAATCAATTCATAAAGAATAATAAGTAAACAAAACAATTTTGTGACACTTGGAAAGAAAAAGAAAAAACATTAAGATAAGAAAACGTAGGAAATCATTTACAATAAAAATGTTGTTGGGTAC
This sequence comes from Periplaneta americana, assembly GCF_040183065.1. Classification (NCBI taxonomy): domain Eukaryota; kingdom Metazoa; phylum Arthropoda; class Insecta; order Blattodea; family Blattidae; genus Periplaneta; species Periplaneta americana. The sequence goes on from NC_091129.1 coordinate 13,094,748, forward strand.
AAATGATTACTAATTATAGCTAAGAATGATTTTAACACGTGAGATCCTATGGCATCAATCGTTGCATTAGAAATTTTATATTGTTTAAGTTGATTTAAAGTTTCTCGTGGGATCGTGCCACGGGCACCGAACATGAGCCCAAAAACTGTCCAATGTGTGATGTGGTATTGTGCTCCAAGATGCTGACAACAAGGCTCATATATGACTTGTTTTTCACGACACACCTCTTGTGGCTGTTGCTCATGCATCTCAAAACGGATTGTGGGATCAAGAATGACACCCTTATCCTTCTGCCGATCAATTATGATGATATCAGCCCGTCTAGTAGAGCCATCAGAAGAGACGCAACCAACCTCCTCATAAATCTCATAGGAAGCATTCTGACGGATTGAAGCTGCGATGAGAGAACGAACCGTATTATGTCTGTTGATTCGGAGCAATTCTCCATGATGGCAGAAACCCAAGACGTGAGGAAGCGTTTCTTGCTCGTCGCACCTTCTGCAACGGGTTGAGTCAAGAGTTCTACCAGGGAGAGTACGTACAGGTATTGTATTACAGTTCATCTTAATGGCTTGCGTCCACTGACTGCTCGAAAGTCCCTTTTCGGTTGAGATCCACGAATTACCTTTCTTCCAGTGAGAATAGAAAACAACTCCCAAACCTTTACTTTTCAATTTGCTCCATTGATGGAAAGAATCTTCACGCAATGCTTTTCTTAGTTTTTGAGAAGAAATACGTTCAGAGCAATCGAAGGTAATTGGCAATTGTTTGATGCAATGTTCAATTTCGTTTGGAAGATTTCGAGTGACTGCTACATGAGGGTTGTCAACGTGTAAAAGTCTGTGACAAATATTTAAGTGCTGAAGGTAAGCTTCCCACTGGGCTTTAAAGACTCCTAAACCTCGCAATCTTCTTGGTGCATGCAACATATCATCCGGGGTGTCAGTAGGAATGTTAATTACTTCCTTAACAGCGCTGCGAATTAATTTGTCAATATCAGATAGAAATTAATAATAATAATAATAATAATAATAATAATAATAATAATAATAATAATAATAATGGTTTATTTTAACTGACAGAGTTAATACCATTCGGCCTTCTCTTCCACTCAACCAGAATGATAGAAAATTACTACAATGCTATGAATATAACATAATTCATACAGAGTGATTTATACAGAACTGACACATTTCTTTCTTTAACAGGGACGATTTCTCAGGGCATGCTATGCTTGCTGCGGAAGCCAAGTATTTTCGTAGAATGTGTATTTCTCAAAATGGGATTACGTACATTAAAATTTCTTTTGATTTTTGTAATAATGTCTAGGCATAATACCATCCGCAGGTTGCGCACAGCAAGATCGCAACGCTTGCTCGTTTCTCGGAGCTACAGGAAAGACGTAGAAACAGCGAGAATATGATGCGCGCGCAAGTGCCTTCCTCCTAATCCGTCCCAGTAGCACATGCTTCTGTTATATGCTGTATGAAGCTCTGGTTCGAGAGCTACACCAACGACTATATTTAACGTTACACAGATAGCAGCAGTGTTGCCGCCAATTCAGCGGTCTTCCCGCTAGATCTAGCGTTTTTCGGCGTTAGTTTAGCGGGTAAAATTTATGAAACTTGTATTGCTGATCTAGGGATTTAGCGGGTATTTTTAGCACTCACAGCTGCAAAATAATATTTTACATTGACTATTACACTCTTACTACGTCATATTACTTTTGACCAATAAAACGGTACGAAAGGACATATTTCAACCAATCATGGCTGCTTATCGCACAATTTTATCGCGTCCCTAGCATTTGTTTAATTTTATCGCGTCCCTAGCATTTGTTTCTTTGTTTGCCAACATTTGAAACTGCGCTGGTCTGGACGTCAAAAAAAAAAAAAAATATATATAAAATTACAAACCACTCCAGTCGATGCACAGCAGTTTCAAATATGACTCGCATTGGCATTCAAGAACAAGGATTAATAAAAATCACTGATCATTCCTATGCATCTTCTGAAATCCGATTTACAAATAAATGAAGAGCACCATTCGGAAATCCTGAATAAGTTGAATACACCATGTAGGCCTAAATCAACGAGTTCCACTTCTATTACGCACACGTCCAATATAACATCAATTGAACCACCAACCACATTCAAATTTAAACATTGTACATTCAATAATTATTCCTTTTAAAATTATTCATTCGAAAATCCTGAATAAGTTGAATACACCATGTAGGCCTAAATCAACGAGTTCCACTTCTACTACGCACACGTCCAATATAACATCAATTGAACCACCAACCACATTCAAATTTGAAAATTGTACATTCAATAATTATTCCTTTTAAAATTATTCATGTTTATTTTTTATGTTATCGTCGTTAATTAAAACTTTTCTAACACTTGTGTATATTAGTTAGGTTATGTTATAGCTTCTGCTATATGATATTATGGATAGTCACGTATCAGAGATTGTTTAATATTAAGATTTATTGAATAGTAATCATTACACTGTCTGTATAAAGACACTACTGCCATCTAGCATGCATCTAGCGTAATATTTGTAATGTTGAGATGGTACAATAATACATTTGAAGACAGTTGTATTTTCATAAGTCAATTAATATTTTATTGTATTGGAGTCCTTCGTTACTTGTAATCTTTATATACTTTCTTCTAATCGTGTAATAGTCAATTAAATCCCACTCGAGTTTTGATTTTCTCTAGATAAATCAAAACCTCTAGTGAGATTACTGTTGACAATATAGCAATTCAGCGGTTTCTGCAAGGCTTCACAGCGGATGTTTAAGAATCCAGTTGGCAGCAGTTTTTACCAGTGAATGTGCTGTGATTTGCGAGTGTAATGTAATTTTATGAGCGGAATGCATATGTTAGCTGCTGCATGTATTATTAATTGTTAAACGTTAATTTGAAGTGTTGCAATGAGTTCGGAAATGTGTGTTATTGAAACTTTATTATCAAATCCATTTTCCCGGAGGACTATTCAAGAGAAGACCGACATTATAAAGAACGGCAGACCATGTCCAGAGCTCCCAGATTTAAAAAGACAGCATAAGAAGAAAATTATAGCATACTAGTGGCTTGTGCAGCAAATGCTGCTGCAAACTAAGTTCGTTAGACGTTAAAATAAACATTTTTCAGATTTATTTTCAATTAAGAATACTTGTCTTTTTGATAGTTATTTGCTTCCATAATAATGAAACATACTCCCTCTGAATGGATTTTTTTAGCCAAATACTTTTTCTTGAACCTATCCAACTTCAGTTTTTGAGTTTGAACGCGAAAACGCAAGTATCAATGTCAGGACGATAGCAGTAGCTATTTCAGGTCATTGTGGATTGTAGGCAAAAGTTAAAAAAATGTCAGGTTTGCTAAGCTTTCGAACAATAGCATTTTCGTATAGCTGCTGCATGTAGAACTTGAAATGTAGAGCGTAAAATAATTTTATCCTACTAAGAGATCTTGTTGAAATTATCTGGAGACTACAAAATTTTCTAGGCGTCTTATTTTATCAGTAAGTAATAACTTTTTATCTTTCCTTAGGAACTGTAATTTTTGCGCTCTCTCGAGCCAATACTGAAGACAATAACACATATCAATCAATATCTACACTACACCGCCATTAAGTATATGAAAAAGACCCAACCCCACTGGGTTAATAAGTATAAAAATATTTGATTTTTAATAATAATATTATTATCTTACTTAAGTTTTGTAGTTATATATAGCAGCCACTCAGTAAATTATAGAAATGAAGATCTAAATTAAGATATTCTCTACATTTACTTACATAACCTCAAACTGTTTCACTTTCATGTAATCAATATAGCATCAATATTATGTACAATTAATGAAGAATAGATGCATCATGTATTTAATTTCTAATGGTAATAATGTCATCAAACCACCTCAAGTTTCGTAGATTTGAATATCCAATACTCAGCTGTACTCAGAAAATTATACACTGCGGAATCAGTTTTTAATAACAAATTGAATTGAGCTCTAAATATGTCGGCAATCCTGCAGGTCATGGCTCTTCGTGTAAGAGCCTATTGTTGATTGTAGTGTGTGTTTTGTTCTGAAAATCAATCAAGTCGGCCGTGATTGAATAAAATTAGTTCTCAAAACTGACAACAGATGGATTTTGGAAAATAGGAAAATTATGTAGGAAAATTGACATTTCACTGAAAACTACAAATTTTCCGAAAAACTTTGGATTCCAGGCATGAAAATGAGGGGTTACTCATTAAAATCCGTTCAGGCGTTTTCCCGTAATTTCCATTACCAGTTCAAATTATATATATAGATGTGCGCTCGTTCAGTACATCTCAATACAACAATACGCATTGGTTGGCAGGATCGAAAAAACTGAATAAACTGTTTTGTTGGCCGTGTTTGTTATTTTCTACAGATAACGGTGTATGGTGTAAAAGTGGCTTTGACAGTTTAAATACTTTAACATTGTCTATTACAAGACACGAAAAGTCTGCAAGCCAGATGAATTATATCCTCCCATCTTCCCGCATCAATAAAAGAGCAAGCCTAACTTTCGTGACTAGCATTCGCCCCTGTTCTTTAATTATTCCGTTGGAAATTCATTCAATGACCCAATTTTAGCACCAAATTAAGCAGAATGTTCTGGAGTTTCGATTCCTTGTCACTAGATGCGCAGATGTTTGTTTTATTCCTATTGTTGGCAGCACTGACCCAATTTTAGCACCAAATTAAGCAGAATGTTCTGGGGTTTCGATTCCTTGTCACTAGATGTGCAGATGTTTATGTTTTTATTCTTATTGTTGGCAACTGTTTTCGACATTTTGTGTCAACGTGAAAATGCAGTACACATTAAATCAACGACTCTTCCTTGTGAAGCAATACTGGATTACGAATTCAATTACAGCTACTCAAAGGGCATATCAGAGAGAATTTGGTGTTCGCAATTCTCCCAAAAGAAACACAATACTGGGACTGGTAAACAAATTGGAAACAACTGGATCTCTGGTGAGTGAAAAGGGCAAGCATCGTTCATCTAGGCTTCCCACGGTTGTTGTTGACGTAAGAGCACGACTGGAGCAGTCACCCAAAAAATCATTAAGACATTTGTCGCAGGAGACAGGGTACACCTACTCAATGTGTCAGAGAGCCTAAAGCCATATAGGGTTACGGTTGTTCATCAGCTACAGGAACCAGATAAGGATAAAAAATTGAATTATGTCGTTGGTTTCAGACGTTCATTGTGCAAAATCCTGCCATATTGTCCATGACATGGTTCACAGATGAAGCATGGTTCCATTTATCCGGTTATGTGACGACCAAATAATTTCCAGGAACCTGTGGCCACCGAGATCTCCGGATTTGACAACGCCGGACTTCTTTCTATGGGGTTACTTAAAAGACAGGGTTTACGACACACGTCCCCAGACATTGGACGATCTGAAGCACAACACACAGGAGATTCAAGCTAACAACAGAGTCCTCCAACGAGTGGCCAGTAACATGGAACGATGTGTTGAGTTGTGCCTTATGCAGGATGGAGGACATTTTCAACATTTGCTATAGAGGTAAATAATCTCCCAAAATTCCTCTACATTTTAGGTATAATAAGTTGTCGCTAGCACAATTCGTTTTGAAACAATTAATGAAAGAAATTTGTCAGTTCTATATAAATCACTCTGTACAATACAATACAAAACAATTCAAAGCAATACAATACTACAATACAAGACAATATAATACATAATTAATATAATACAATGACAATTCTTTTTATCTTCACAACACCAATAAAATAATAATAATAATAATAATAATAATAATAATAATAATAATAATAATAATAATAATAGCAATAATGATAATCATACCTAAATTAAATTAACATTATTAAACTCGATCACAATTATAACTTCAATTTGACTGCGCCCGTAAGAAATCGTTTAACCTTTTCTTGAAAGTGGTTATTGTCTGGCAGCCCCTAATCTTGTGAGGTAGAGAATTCCATTCACGGGGGACTGAGACAGTAAAAGAGGATGAATAGTGGGATGTTCTGTGGGCAGGAATTGCTAGGATTTGGCTCTCCTGTGACCTGGTGTTTAGATTGTGATTGGAGGATAAGTAGTTAAACCGGGAACGAAGATAATTTGGAGTAGAAGTGTGGAGAACTCGAAACAGAAGAGAGAGCGAATGAAGTGTTCTACGGTTACTAAGTTGCAGCCAGGATAAAGATTTGAACGAGGGTGTAATGTGGTCAAATTTGTGAGCATTGTATTGTTGCTTAGAAGTACGAGTACATTAATTAAAAAAAATATATACATTTTTTTGTGTTGTGTTCTCCTTTCTCTCACATTTTTTTATGTTCTAGTGATATTCAACTTATTTTATATTTTTGTTTTCATATTTTCCGATAATGGTATATCTCTAATGTGATAATCATAATTTTCCTTACTGTGTGTACTTAAAAATATTGTATTCACTGTATGTTTTGTAATGCATTATTTTATTACTACTACTACTACTATTATTATTATTATTATTATTATTATTATTATCATTATTATTATTATTATTATTATTATGAATAATTGTCTTATTTTTATACTTTGTATGCCTCATTTATTTTGACATGCTGTTCACATTTTATTATGCTTTTTTATTTCTTTCTGTATTCGCATTTCGATTATTGTGACGTTTTGTTAAGTGACCTAAGTTCTGAACTGTCAGTCAAGTTACAGCCAGTTCAGAATATGTGCGTCAGATACGTATGCAACATCCGACGATTTGATCACATATCACCGTCCTTCGCAAGTCTTTCGTGGCTCCGACTTAAAGAACGTAGAACTTTACACTCCTTGTCATTGCTCTTTCGAATTCTGCACACTTCAACACCAAATTACCTTTCGTCTCGTTTCTCTTATCTATACTCTAACCACGACGTAAATACCAGATCACTTATCTGTGGCACGCTAAGTATACCTCTTCATAGAACATCTCGTTAGTCATGATCTTTTACAGTATCCACCTCGCGACAATGGAATTCCGTGTCACAAAGTATTAGGGGCTGCAAGACAATAAACACTTTTAAAAACAGCTTAAAAGATAACCTTCTTAGCATTTCACTCCAATCATACTGACTTAAACTATCATTGTCTACATTGTTACTCCTTCCTTTAGACATCATCCTGATAGTGCTGCATTGTCTCATAATAAGCTGCATTGTCTCATAATAATCTCTTTCTATATCTAATATTATTTGAAATTTATTAACATTCTATGTATTTTAGCTTAATTCTGCTACATAGTTTTTATTTCAGTGTTTAATTAATAGTTCACAGTATTTTGTTGTTTAATTAGTAAATAACTCTTGTATAGGCCTACATGTAGCTCTTATCTAAATCAAATTGTTGAATTCTTTGTAATGTGATACATATGTTGTATACTTTTTGCTGGTTGAGTGGAAGAGAAGGCCTTACGGCCTTAACTCTGCCAGCTAAAATAAATTATTATTATTATTATTATTATTATTATTATTGTTATTATTATTATTATTATTATTATTATTATTATTATGTCTGATTTCTTCTTACTTGTTGTTTACATTTCATTATTATTATTATTATCTTATTCAGTGTTGTGTGTAAAATTGTTGTGTACTTTGTAAATTTGTAGTGTTTTTGTAACAGTTTTTACTCCAGGTTGAGTGTTAGAGAAGGCCGTATGGCCTTAACTCTGCCAGGTTAAATAAATAATAATAATAATAATAATAATAATAATAATAATAATAATAATAATAATAATTATTATTATTATTATTATTATTATTATTATTATTATTATTATTATTTAAAGTATATTGCTAACGTTTGACATGTGCCTACATTTGCAGACTACCGCTTAAGACAAACTTACCAAAGATGGTGACGTATTCCTCTTCCTTATCAAAGTCGTTTATTCCTATGTGCAGCAGCGAAGCAGATGAGTCTTCCTTGTCCCAGATTTTCTTGATGGCCTCGAACTCTTTGTCAGAGTTCAAAATAAGCATGTGACCACCTTCCCCGGCGCAAGTTTGGGTTGCTTTGTACCATGGTTGAACAGTGCTGTGGTACTTGTAGTATCCTAACCCTGGCAGAAACTCGTAGTCAGAAGCGATGTGCTGTCTTGGAGGTGCTGAGGAAAAATAAGTCCAATAAGTCATATTAATTTTCCTGTTGTATTGCAGAGAGCGTTTTCCTTTTGGCCAAGGTATGTATGTGGGTTTATCCCAGTCTAGAGCTATGAATAGTACTTACTTACTTACTTACTGGCTTTTAAGGAACCCGGAGGTTCATTGCCGCCCTCACATAACCCGCCATTGGTCCCTCCCTATCCTGAGCAAGATTAATCCATTCTCTATCATCACATCCCACCTCCCACAAATCCATTTTAATATTATCTTCCCATCTACGTCTTGGCCTCCCCAAAAGACTTTTTCCCTCCGGCCTCCCAACTAACTTTCTATATGCATTTCAGGATTCGCCCATACTGTACGTGCTACATGCCCTGCCTATCTCAAAAGTCTGGAGTTAATATTCCTAATTATGTCAGGTGAAGAATACAATGCGTGCAGTTCTGTGTTGTGTAACTTTCTCCATTCTCCTGTAACTTCATCCCTCTTAACCCAAAATATTTTCTTAAGCACCTTATTCTCAAACACCCTTAACCTATGTTCCTCTCTCAAAGTGAGAGTCCATGTTTCAGGCGGAGTAATTAAATTTGATGAAGAAGTATAGCTATTAATCGCATTACAGATTTACTGAATAAAAAAACATTCCGTATTCCATAAATAAAGACGAATGGAGGTAAAATTGTACATAAGTGATTATATTATTCTGTCCTTAACTATTGATAACAAAATGTCACTACGATAATATTTCCAGATGCATCGGAGACAGAATAGTACTTACATGTTGATTATACCGGGATCTCATTTTGTTTTTACTAACATTTCTAATATTAACCTGGCTATAACTGGAGTAATGGTTGAGAACTGGAAAGATCGTTTGTTAGCCCCTTCCAAGACCGGAGTTTGATGATACTAGTAGTATAAAATACAAAATATTTCACTTCTGGTAGTACGGAAGAGAAGACCTTATAATGTTAACTCTACCAGAATAAATAAATAGATAGGTAGGTAGGTAGGTAGGTAGGTAGGAAGGTAGGTAGGTAGGTAGATAGATAGATAGATAGATAGATAGATAGATAGACAGACAGATAGATAGATAGATAGATAGATAGATAGATAGATAGATAGATAGATAGATAGATAGATAGATAGATAGATAGATAGATAGATAGATAGATAGATAGATAGATAGATAGATAGATAGATAGATAGATAGATAGATAGATAGATAGATAGATAGATAGATAGATAGATAGATAGATAGATAGATAGATAGATAGATAGATAGATAGATAGATAGATAGATAGATAGATAGATAGATAGATAGATAGATAGATAGATAGATAGATAGATAGATAGATAGATAGATAGATAGATAGATAGATAGATAGATAGATAGATAGATAGATAGATAGATAGATAGATAGATAGATAGATAGATAGATAGATAGATAGATAGATAGATAGATAGATAGATAGATAGATAGATAGATAGATAGATAGATAGATAGATAGATAGATAGATAGATAGATAGATAGATAGATAGATAGATAGATAGATAGATAGATAGATAGATAGATAGATAGATAGATAGATAGATAGATAGATAGATAGATAGATAGATAGATAGATAGATAGATAGATAGATAGATAGATAGATAGATAGATAGATAGATAGATAGATAGATAGATAGATAGATAGATAGATAGATAGATAGATAGATAGATAGATAGATAGATAGATAGATAGATAGATAGATAGATAGATAGATAGATAGATAGATAGATAGATAGATAGATAGATAGATAGATAGATAGATAGATAGATAGATAGATAGATAGATAGATAGATAGATAGATAGATAGATAGATAGATAGATAGATAGATAGATAGATAGATAGATAGATAGATAGATAGATAGATAGATAGATAGATAGATAGATAGATAGATAGATAGATAGATAGATAGATAGATAGATAGATAGATAGATAGATAGATAGATAGATAGATAGATAGATAGATAGATAGATAGATAGATAGATAGATAGATAGATAGATAGATAGATAGATAGATAGATAGATAGATAGATAGATAGATAGATAGATAGATAGATAGATAGATAGATAGATAGATAGATAGATAGATAGATAGATAGATAGATAGATAGATAGATAGATAGATAGATAGATAGATAGATAGATAGATAGATAGATAGATAGATAGATAGATAGATAGATAGATAGATAGATAGATAGATAGATAGATAGATAGATAGATAGATAGATAGATAGATAGATAGATAGATAGATAGATAGATAGATAGATAGATAGATAGATAGATAGATAGATAGATAGATAGATAGATAGATAGATAGATAGATAGATAGATAGATAGATAGATAGATAGATAGATAGATAGATAGATAGATAGATAGATAGATAGATAGATAGATAGATAGATAGATAGATAGATAGATAGATAGATAGATAGATAGATAGATAGATAGTGTCAACATCCCAATTAATAAATGAAATAATTTACATTTTAGGGAATTTCTAGAAAAGTACATAGAAAATTAGTGGTTTTCAGTGATGAGCGACATGTAATATCCTAATGAAACACGAAAATATATCAAGCAATAGGAATATATTTTACTAAATCATGCACCAATAACGTGATGTGCTATTGGAAGAATTTCTTTCAATATAAACTCATTTCAAGTGACATCCGCATATGTTCAAGTTCCGTAACTTACGAATGCACGTTATTATTCACTGCAAAGATCACGACGAAAATGAACATCACTGCTCAAGCATGTGTTTACTAGTATAGCTTCAGAATGTCGGGAGTTGACTGTACTCCACGAACACCCAGCGACGATGTGTTTGTTTATATCCTTATCCGTTGCATGATCTATGTTCGGCGTACTATATACCCAATGTGTCTTTAACTTCAGTCTTTAGGTTGCTGCAATACGGAGCCTAATTATAACAATACTGACAATAAATGTTCAATAATTTGGACTTAGCATGCTCAGAGTCGTTTTGAAAATGGCCCCCATTTGCCGCCACACACAACTGACATCTTCTGATAAACGAATGAACAACACTTTGAAGTTCCACATCATTGGTAGCTCGGATTTCTTCTCGTATCTAGTCTTTTAGTTCATCTATAGAATGAGGATTTTCCTATAAACCCAACCTTTTAGTATTCCCCATAAATAAAAGTCACAGGGTGTTACATCTGGGCTTCGTGGAGGCCACAAATTATTACTGATTAGTCTCATACCGAAAATACGCCTCAATTCCCTCATTGACACGGCAGATATATGAACAGTGGCGGAATCTTGTTGGAAATAAACTGACAATAGTTCCGCATAAGAACACTACGTTTTCTGCTTGATCTAATTGTTTTGGCAGAAGGCTCAGTCTGTTTGGAAACCTTATTCGAAATTTTCGTCTTGTTTTCGCACAGGACCTTGTGCCTTTTATGCATTGTACAGGGACATCATTTAATTTTTACTTAAATTTTTATTGTACCTGAGTTTTTGAATGTACTTCACTCCCACCCTTTCTACTGATGGAGTTCAACCGTCCTCCACACAGATCCAAGACCGCATATACAGTCATAGTAGCTTTATATTCAGAGTAAACAGTACGTTCCAAAAATATGTTCGCGTTTTCCAGTGACGAAAGAGCTTTCAATATTGCATCATTTTCCATTTGCCTACGTCGCATCCCGGTTTCCCCCACCTGCTTCTATTCGCCTCTCTGTAAAAGCTGGTAGCTGGGCTGTCTTAGCTCTTTTCTGAGAACATTAATTTCTGTTAGGAATTGGACGTCTACGTAATATTATACCCATACAATTGTTTAAAATAACTTAAATAAAAAGGCCTCGTTAAGTAATTAACTGCCACGTGATTTCCTCCCTTTCTACGACCCTACGACATAACCACTTGGACGGACAGTAGATAGCATGTCTGAGTAATTTAATCTCTTCGGATCGGGCGGAAATAAAGATTGAATTCAAGTACGTAAGGCACTCTTTTATAGAGTAGGCTAGGTACAGAATTAAATTCAACATGAGTTAATAGTACGAATGACGAAACTGGTAGTTGGAATTATGTACAATAGTCTATAGTGCGATAATACGGACATTAGAACTGAAGCCTGTATCGAAATGAACGACCACCATTTTCAAAAATGTGTTTAAATATCCATATTATGATTATTTTTCAATTTAACTTCATTCTCTATAGTGTACGCTAATGTGCTGTAGACAGTATAATATACACTGCATAATGAATACGTCCGAATGGATAGCTCAGTTCGTGAGTAAAAACACTCATTGTTAATACTGCACTGTATTTTGATTAAACAAAAACCTAATGAAAATTATCAAAGTCGAAAGCGCGATATTTCCTAGTTTACGTAAATGGATGAACTACTTTTCTTTCCTCTTATACCTACTAAAGTGATTTGTTTGTATATTACGCCAGTATCATCGAACTCCAGTCGTGGAAGGGGGTAGCAAACGGTGTTTGCGGTTCTCAATCTTGATCCAAAGGTACAGCCACATTAATATTAAAAATGTTAGTAAAAATAAAATGATGTCCCTGTACATAATGCACACGTTCACACAGTGAGAATTTGTTGCTAGGCCTTACCTAAATACACAATAATCACTAAACTTCATACACTAACTTGTACACTTGAAGAACCGAGAGTTTCATTACACGACTTCTAAGCGCACTGAATGCCATATGGCAGCCGTGGCGAAAATGTGACTCACGAGCACATTGTGGCTCGCAATGGTAGCTATGCATTTCTCTTGCTTCCTACCTCCCACAATCCCCACCCTCTCACTCACTGGAGTCAAACTCCGTTCCATTGTATTTGTCTCTGACCTGCGAGTGGCGTATCGTCCAATGTCTCTCTCGAAACCATGTACCTCTACAAAAACGAAAGTTCCAAGTAGGATGGAAGGACGCATTTTTTTGCTGCCAATATGATGAGAATATTAAATGTACAATTTGTTCACAAGTATTACGAGGAAAACGGTTGTGTAACATAAAACGGCATTATACTACATATCATTCATGAAACGTTAAAAGGTTAAGTATTATTATTATTATTATATTATTATTATTATTATTATTATTATTATTATTATTATTATTATTATTATTATTATCTCTGTACGTTGACCCTTTTTCAGAGATGTACGAATAATGCGGTTAGCTCTTCAATTTAAACTCACTGATTTACAATGTGATGTTAAATGAAAGCTAGATGTAAGACTTGACAATGTTGAACTTTTCAAATCTTTGCCAAAAAAATAAATATCCGAAGCTTCGTTCTTTCACTTGCTCTGTTGAAGCCATGTTCGCTACAACTTATGTTTGTAAAAATTATTTTCAACTATGAAAATAGTAAAAACCGAATTTAGATCACGACTGACAGACAAATACCTTTATGATCAACTACGACTGGCAGTAAGTGACATAATTCCTGATTTTGAAACTTTGTCGCAGAGGCATTCTGAAGACAGTTAATAGGTTGTGATAATGTGTCCTATGTTTTATTGTTTATTTCTTTCTTAGTTACATGTACTAAACAATATAGTCGCGACGCTATTATTCCCGGCGTGACTCCTCCTCTTTGCTTACGTCTTAGGAAGTGAAGGCTCAATAAAATCTAGGTAGGTAGTATCGTTCGCCATTTTTGTTCTTTCGTTGCCGAGCTACCAGACGAGGAATCTATTTGCCACACCGTTTAACATTATCATGTCGTAGTTCCTATGATAATAAATCAAACGCACTGTAATTCAGCAAATAATTGGGCGGTAAATAACGTCTTCGTATACTTTCTGCGAACGGCAACGAAAGAGCAAAAATGGCGGGCGATTATATTAAGTATTTATGGAGCCTTAAGAAATTAATAACGTCTTCCTCAGCGAATCACAAGACACACACGTTTAAATGTAGCCGACCTCCAACGCGATTGGCTGCCGGAAATTAGAGCGACGGGACTATAATTTGTAACCTTGTACTGTAAAAAATTGAGAACGTAGCTGCAATATGGGCCCATACTCCAAAATACTGTTCTGAGATAAGTAGAGTTGGAATTTTTAAAAACAGTGCTGGGCATATAAAATATATTAAAGTAAACAAGTTTATCAGCATTAATGTTCAACATTTCTCAACGAAACTTTGTCGGTATAACAAAGAAACTACGGAGAATCGATTTATGCATTCTCCGGAAAAAGGGCCTATGGGGCTATGGACCATTATTGCAGCTACGTTCTCAATTGTATTTAAATACATGAGGTAAGGAAAATGGAAATCCGTTAATAAGTCAAGATAGTTGCTTCACTTCCCCTTCGGGTGTCCGCCTCCCTCCATAGGTGCTATGCACGTTGCAGCGCTCTTTCGCCACGGCTGCCATATGGCTACTGGAGGTCGATTGCGCGGGAGAAACAGTTAGCGGACGCCGGAAACCACGCAGGGCATGGCCGGCCGCTGTATACTGGGACCTTTGATAATAATAGCACTGTACATATTTAAACGTTCTCTCAATTGTGTGAGTGGAGTGGTCAATTTATTAGGTGTTTTTAATTTACTTTTACTTCTATTACCTGTCAGGGTGGTGACCAGCAGCACGGATCCTTCGTCTTGGCAGCTGGACGTTGTGTGGTCCACGTCAACAGTGTATGCACCAGTGTCCATTCGACCCGCACCATGTTCAAGAGTTACCTGCACAATTTTAGAAGGTCTATGCATAAGATCTCAAGTTATACAGGGACATCATTTTATTTTTAATTCAATTTTTATTGTACCTGAGTTCTTGAATGTACTTCACTCCCACCCCCTCTACTACTAAACTTCCAACCGTTCTCCACACAGAACCGAGGCCGCGTATGCAGTATTGTGTTAGTGAGTATAGTACGTTCAGAAATATGTTCGCGTTTTCCAGTGACGAAAGAGTTTTCAATATTGAATCATATTTTCGCACAGGTACTGTCGTCCGTTTGCCTACGTCGCATCCCGGTTTCCCCCACCTGCTTCTGTTCGCCCCTCTGTAAAGTCTAGTAGCTGGGCTGTCTTAGCTCTTTTATGAAAACATTAATTTCTGTTAGGAATTGGACGTCTACGTAATATTATACGACTGTTTAAAATAACTTAAATAAAAGGATCTCGTTAAGTAATTAATTGTCATGTGATTCTCCCTCCCCTTCTAAGACCCTACGACAAAACCACTTCAACGGACAGTAGATAGCATGCCTGAGTAATTTTATCTTTTCGTATCAGGCAGAAGTGAAGATTGAATTTACAGTACGTAAGGTACTCTTTTATAGAGCAGGTATAGAATTATATCAACATGAGTTACTCGTACGAAGGACATTAGTCAATAGTGCGATAATATACACAAAAGAACTGAAGCTTGTATCGAAATGAACGGCCACCATTTTGAAAAATGTGTTTAAATATCCATGTTATGATTATTTTTCAATTTAACTTCATTCTCTATATTGTACGCTAATGTGCTGTAGACACACTGCATAATGAATACGTCCGAATGGATAGCTCAATTCGTGAGTAAAAAGACTAAATGTTAATACTGTACTGTATTTTGATTAAACAAAAACCTAATGAAAATTATCAAACTCAAAATTGCGATATTTCCTAGTTTACATAAATGGATGAACTACTTTCCTTCCCTCCTATACCTAGTAAAGTGATTTGTATTTTACGCCAGTATCATCGAACTCCAGTCTTGGAAGGGGGAGCAAGCAGTGTTTCCAGTTCTAGACCTTCAATCCAAAGATATAGACAGGTTGATATTAAAAATGTTAGTAAAAATAAAATGATGTCCCTGTATCAGTTCATACGTCATTATTTAACATCGTATGAATCTCCGTTTAGAATTGGACGTCTTAACTGCTTGTAACATAAAATACAGTAAGTTATTTTATAGCAGACAATAATTATGGAAGAACAGTTGAAATAATATTTGGCTTAATGTTTCACATTGAACAACACCATTCTTCCCAAAGTAAATAAATATCTAGTGAAAATCATTTTATGTGGCATTTTGCAATGACTTCAATTGAATAATTTTATTGATTTATTTAATACTAGCCGTACCCGTGCGCTCCGCTGCACCCGTTACAAATAAATATAAACTAATTACATAATTAAAATAGGACGTTTGATCCAGGGAACATTCGTGTTTGATAGAAGGATATATCGTTTATTATGTTACTTAATTTAAATTGTGTTAAAATATTAAAATGCGATCATTTTGATCCAGAGACCACTCATTCGGTCATAAAAATTATTTTAGGAAATACAGGAAACGAATGTACAGAATAGCCTATCAAGTTTTCTGTGCATTAGAAGCTATTTTAATCTTACCTGTCCTCGATTCACTCAGAAATTACTGTAATAACATTATAGCATTATGTCCATCTAGAGAAACTACACTTTCCAATGGTGAATTAATAATTAATTATACAAGTCGGTTAATTTAGCTCTCGACATTACTTCATACAAACACAGAAACATTGTCTGTAGGCTATGTTTCATAGCTTTCGATTGTTGTTGTCCAAGGCCCCTTATAGACGAAGTCATTTGTTTTTTATTTCATTACACGGCCTTAGATGGCTTTGTTATTGTAATTTTGAAACTTATTTATCTCATTAAATATCGGTCCTATCAAAATTTTGCATAGAATAAAACTTATCGGAAATTATTTTTAAAGAAACGTTTGTTATATAATATTTTTCATGAAAATTAATAATAAGGGAGATATTTCGATTTATCTAATTCAAGCCCCTTTATAACCCCCCTTTTAAATAAAATATTTTGAATGCCATATAGCCTAAATTCTAAGTTACAACGAACTTAATTTAAATTCCAATTTTCATATAAATCGGTTCAGCCATTGTCGCGTGAAAAGGTAACAAACATCCAGACAGACAGACAGACAGACAGACAGACAGACAGACAGACAGACATACAAACAAAAATTAAAAAAAAAGCGATATTCGGTTTCAGGGCGGTTAATTATATGCGTTAAGACCAATTAGGTTTGCAAAATCGAAAATTACCAGAAAAATTTCGGCTACAGTTTTATTATTAGTATAGATTATAAATCGTTTGATCCTGAATTACTTTCAAAGTTGTATTTAGAACTATGAATGTAACTGTTATTACCATGCAATGGGTTCTGGATTTGTTCGATTAAATATACTTTTAAGCTTGGTATTATGTTAGATTCAGCAGCGTCTGAAACAAAATACATTTGTAAGAACTGAAGGTTGTCACTCTCAGCTGGATGAAGGCTTTGCCACCAAACGATACCATTTGAAATAAGGTTTGTACTGCCCTATATTATTTAAAACGTGTGTTGATAACGGATGTACTACTATAAGTACCTACCTAAGTTTCTAATTTGTTGTGGGGGATCTTAAATCTCAGGAAGAAAAACAAGAGCACAACGTATTCAAGACTAATTTACAGACATGTTAAACGAATTATTCTTGCAACGAAAACGGATGCTTCCTAGACCAATTAGTCGTATTTCAATTATGTAATTACGTCATAGTTTCATCTGGTATTGTATGACGTTATGACTGAAATACCTATGTTGTTAATGGCCGAATGTTACCAATAAAAACAATTAACAACACAGGTATTTCAGTTACAATACTCAACATCAGAATCAACAAAACATCACCATAACTACAAGACGTGGCCAACTATGAATACATCTCTTTTTAACCACAAAACAACACCGACTGTTCCGATTTTAGCCATGGGTATTTGGTAGACTAGCTTTGAAATAACGCAATGTTGCCATATCTTAATAACAATGCAGTATCGAGTATATGTTTATATGACAAAATAATGGGTGCGGCAAAATATCCTCCCTAATTTAAAGTTTAAATAAGACACAAATGGATCAAAATAAGGAAACTTTATTAATATGAATGGTATCTTAACAGTGGGAATTTTTCACTTTTTGAATAACGTGTCTCTCACGTGGTGTCCTTCACTATCAATGCATTGTTGACTGCGACGTCGGAAATTCTGCATCACTCTAACTAGCATTTCTTGAGGAATAAGACCAATTTCTTCCTGTATTGCATTTCTTAGGTCTGGCAAAGTCCTCGGCCGATGTTTGAACACCTCAGCCTTAAGTTGCCCTCATAGAAAAAAAATCGCACGGTGCAAGGTCCGGTGATCGTGCTGGACAGGGGACGTCGCCACGTGAAGAAATTAAGCGTCCAGGAAATATCTGTCTCAGGACTTGGAGAGAAATCTGAGCTGTGTGAGAGGTGGCTCCATCCTTCTGAAACCATACCTGGCCAATCTGCAGCGCATTGAGTCCTGGTGCCAAAAAATTGTTGATCATAAAAGTGTACCGCTGAGAGTTCACTGTCACAGTAGCACCAGCCTCTTCAAAAAAGTAAGGACCAAGTATCCCTTGCAACCGTGCACCATACAGTAACACGGTCGTTATGTAGAGGTTTTTCATGAAGTTCACGAGGGTTCTGTCCACTCCATTATCGGAAATTTTGATGATTCACGGTTCCCGATAAGTGAAAATGTGTAATGCAGATGCTGAAGATGCTGTGGTTCTCTTTAGTGATGAAGCACGATCACCAGACTTTGCACCCTGCGATTTTTTTTCTATGGGGACATCTTAGGGCTGAAGTGTTCAAACATCGGCCGAGGACTTTGCCAGACCTAAGAAATGCAATACAGGAAGGAATTGGTCTTATTCCTCAAGAAATGCTAACTTAGAGTGATGCATAATTTCCGAAGTCACATTCAACAATGCATTGATAATGAAGGACACCACTTGAGAGACACGTTATTCAAAAAACGAAAAATTCGCATTGTTAAGTTACCATTCACATTAATAAAGTTTCCTTATTTTGATCCACCCGTTTTTTATTTCAACTTTAATTTAGGGAGGATGTTTCGCCGCATTCTTTATGTTTGTTTTTGTACATAGAATACTCTGTAATAGTTTATTGTACATAATTACAACTCATTTGTATGATTATTAAAATATGAATGCGTGGATTAATAATTTTGGAGAATGACAGATTTATAAATAGTTTTACATAGTCTGTTACGTAAGTAAGATGTATATTTATCAACAGTAATCTCACTAGACGTTTTGATTTATCTAGAGAAAAACTCGAGTGGGATTTAATTGACTATTACACGATTAGAAGAAAGTATATAAAGATTAGAAGTAACGAAGTACTCCAATACAATAAAGTATTAATTGACTTACGAAAATACAACTGTCTTCAAATGTATTATTGTACCATCTCAACATTACAAATATTATGCTAGATGCATGCTAGATGGCAGTAGTGTCTTTATACAGACACTGTAATGATTACTATTCAATAAATCTTAATATTAAACAATCTCTGATACGTGACTATCCATAATATCATATAGCAGAAGTTCTTTTTATCCTCTCAGAGCAGAAGCTATAACATAACCTAACTAATATACACAAGTGTTAGAAAAGTTTTAATTAACGACGATGACATAAAAAATAAACATGAATAATTTTAAAAGGAATAATTAGTGAATGTACAATTTTCAAATTTGAATGTGGTTGGTGGTTCAATTGATGTTATATTGGACGTGTGCGTAATAGAAGTGTAACTCGTTGATTTAGGCCTACATGGTGTATTCAACTTATTCAGGATTTCCGAATGAATAATTTTAAAAGGAATAATTATTGAATGTACAATTTTCAAATTTGAATATGGTTGGTGGTTCAATTGATGTTATATTGGACGTGTGCGTAATAGAAGTGGAACTCGTTGATTTAGGCCTACATGGTGTATTCACCTTATTCAGGAATTCCGAATGGTGCCCTTCATTTATTTGTAAATCGGATTTCAGAAGATGCATAGGTATGAGCAGTGATTTTTTATTAATTCTTGTTCTTGAATGCCAATGCGAGTCATATTTGAAACTGCTGTGCATCGACTGGAGTGGTTTGTAATTTTATATATATATATATATATATATATATATATATATATATATATATATATATATATATATATTTTGACGTCCAGACCAGCGCAGTTTCAAATGTTGGCAAACAAAGAAACAAATGCTAGGGACGCGATAAAATTAAACTAATGCTAGGGATGCGATAAAATTGTGCGATAAGCAGCCATGATTGGTTGAAATACGTCCTTTCGTACCGTTTTATTGGTCAAAAGTAGTATGACGTAGTAAGAGTGTAATAGTCACATTTATATATTTATCAAAGACTATTTCGTTTATATGACGTCATTCCATTTTCGACCAATGAAGTGTAATGGAATTTTGAATTCCAACCAATGACAGTCACACTTTGCGATAATTTCTGCAGCTAGATTTATCGCTATCAATTTATCGCATGGTCGTTCTTTTGTTTAGTCGTTGTCGCTAACTGTTTCCCCGTAAATTGATGATCATGAATACATTAAGATGCAACTACACGGTTAAACTTTTCTTTCAACTTTAAAGCATGAATGCAAGATTGATATTTAATATTAATTAATATATTTACGCAGTGAAGACCACGTTCAAAACGGCGCACCATGTAGACACAAAATCTTTATGCATCTTAATTGAACGTACCTTTTAAACTTGATTCTATTCTTCCCAGATTGCACGCATACGCGATTGGAATATTGAACTGTGTAGATGCAGCTTTAGTTCCATTACACACTACAGCGAGAATGCGTTTGTCGAGCTATAAAAAATGCTTTCGTGTAGCTCTCATTGTAAGTAACGGTCGAAACAAGGCACAGCTGACATTGGTCCTGCTTCCACAGGTAGGCCTAACGTAACCTATAAAATTGTAGCCTATAACATTTGTATTGAAATTAAACAATTAATAGACGTTCAAATTTATGTAACATCATCGCATATCAAACTCAAAGACCTTGCATAGTAATAATGTCTTTGATCAAACTGCTTTTCGTATGGCGTAATAAAATTCGTGTTTAATTAGGCCTATCTATACAGAGATGGCTTCACTGTGTAGCAACATGTCTCGCTGTGAATACCTAAGCATTGGTATATAGCTGTCCCCACTGTTACTGTTAAATTAAATTATGATTTCAACAGATAATGGAAATGTATTTGTTATAATAATAATAAGAGAAAAGTGCAGTACATGTAATTAACAATGTTAAACCTGTATTTCGCTTTTCGCAATTGGCATTACTAAATAATAACATCAAATTTCTTTATTGCAATAATCGATTTTCATCTACGAGTATTTCAACTTCACAATGTCTGAATAGGTTAAGTATTCGTTAATATACAATTATTAACATTTTGTGATCGAATTTTAGGGATATATTATTTAAATTTGTATTTTATTCACGAAATAGTCCTAATAAATGTCACTCGAGGTCTGAGATTTCTTGCAAATATGGACAATTACAATTTGTAGGACATGAACAGTATAGTGATGTATCTTAGGTTTTAGATTGAAATTTGAATTTCGTTTCTGAATACCAGTTACGTTTAATGAAAAAGGAATAAATTTCGATTTCATGACATTTAAAGAAAGTAGATTAGGACCAAACCAGTTTTTGAGAATACTCATGCCTTCATTTTCGTAACTGTAAAGGCCCATTCACAATAAAAATTAAACATAACCGTAACATAAACACAGAAGTTTGCGCCCAGGCTACCAAATGGGATCATTCACAATGATTCACATAAACATTGACATAAACATTACCGTAAGACGTTAACATGAAAGTTTGCAAACTCCAAACTTTCATGCTTATGCTTACGTGATTTGCAAACAGAACACAATCGTGGAGCGCTGAAGTATACGACAGAATATGAGGAAATGGCGTCGTTCTTATGTTTCCATGGTTACGAAGTATGTTTGCTGTTATGTTTATTTTCCCATCGTGAATGATGGTATTAACTTCTTGATTTTACTGTAACGTTAAGTTAACGCTTACGTTATGTTTAATTTTCATTGTGAATGAGCCTTATAGTCTGACAACTTCAAGTGAAACCCCGTAAAACACGCCAATTTCTGGAATCTCTCTCTCTTTCTTCTCGCTCCTCGTCATTCAGTCACCAATCACCACGTAGAGCTGAGACCAGATGTTATGGCACCAACATGCGCGAAGTTTTAAATTGCCGGCCAGCAGGGTAGAGGAGTGGGGGTTGTTTGGGCTACGGTTCTCAAGCTCAGAGCGGCAGGCATATCCGTTTTATCTCTTTCTAAAAACATTCGTCTTACTTTAGTATCAGCACTTCCCTACTCAAGAGTCCGAAGGTACCTAATGGAATTACGCCCGCTATTCCATCTTTATATTCTTATTCTCCGTCCGAATCAGACGACTGATCTGTGCTGGAATCAGATGTCCCTAAGTTTATGGAAATGTTCTAAAAATACTGTCCATCACTTGGAAGAAGCGATTACAGAGTCGGCCTCTGCTTATGCGTAGCGTAGAAATTATAAATGAGTCTTCTTATGACTTCCTCATCAAAACTGTCTACAGCTGCAACAGTCTTCTTCTTCGGCTGTGATTTTTCCGGACTGGAGAAAGATCTGCTGTTCCTGCCTCAATATTTTTCCCTTCTTTCCTGATTCTTGCCAAGGTTCGCTTTGAAATACCAATGGCAGCCAGTACTCTTGCACACACGCTTTTCAATGGAATTGGTATTCCGTTTACAGCCTCTTCTGACATGAATTTCCATACATTGTATGCTATTTCATGTCCTTGACTATGAACTACTCTATGATTTCACACCTTAGACAATGCCATAATGAGGGCGGTCAGAAGGAGAATGTTTTCAGTATTAGCAATAGCGGTAGTAGCAGAACGATCTGCACACTCGGAATGCTAGTAACCAACTAACCCAACACCCCTCCAGTTGAGTGTGAGGGCGAGTCCAAACAAACGAACTAAAATGCGTCCCTCGCGCCGGTGCCATAACTTCTCGTCCGGGCTCTAAATATCTGAGAGGGTGTGTGTGGGTATCGCGACCAATAGAAGAACCACTCTCCAGTATTACCACAATAACGGATTCTTCATTTTTGCCTTGACTGTCGGCTAGGAAGGTTTCATTATGCTAGCATTGCAGGCAACTAGTCAATCTTTTAATGCTTTTGTTAGCAGGTTTGACAAACTGTGAGTGGGCCTTTGCATAGTGCTCTCTCCCTCCCCCCCGTGATTTCTCACTTGCTCCTCCCCAAGACAGCCAGCGCTTACGTATTATAGCTCGGTCAGGATTTCAGTTCGATTTGTCAATCTATAAGTTTGTACATTTCCATTTTTATACCATAAATTCTGTACTTCTTTCAGCTATGAAACTGAAGGCTACTTTTACATGTATTTTACACTTAGCAGCAATACCTGAGCGATCCAATGTCCTGTGTTGTTACGTCGGCTGTTGATGGATAGTCTGAGAGGTTTGGCGTCCGTGGCAATGCACTGGAACGCAGCGGTAACGCCAACATAAAGTGAAATACTCGCAACAACATATTTGCATGCCTTGCTGCTCAACATGATCTGGAAATAATTTAAGAAAGTCCTCAGTCAGTGTTTATCAGTAATTTTCAAACTTTTACCATGTGTCCTTCCAAGATATGAAAAATTAATGAAGGCAACAAACACTTCGCTGTCCCTTACGAAAACTTAATATATCAGTATAACAATAATAATACAGTTAAGAATAGGTAGAACGGAGAAAAATTCTCTCCGGCACTGGGACTCGAACCCGGGTTTCCAGTTTTACGTGCTGGCGCTCTATCTACTAAGCCACTTACTTACTTACAAATGGCTTTTAAGGAACCTGGAGGTTCATTGCCGCCCTCACATAAGCCCTCAATTGTTCCCTATCCTATGCAAGATTAATCCAGTCACTATCATCATATCCCACCTCCCTCAACTACATTTTAATATTATCCTCCCATCTACGTCTCGGAATTCCCAAAGGTCTTTTTTTTCCTCCGGCCTCCCAACTAACACTCTATAAGCATTTCTGGATTCACCCATACGTGCCACATGCCCTGCCCATCTCAAACGTCTGGATTTAATGTTCCTAATTACGTCAGGTGAAGAATACAATGCGTGCAGTTCTGTGTTGTGTAACTTTCTCCATTCTCCTGTAACTTCATCCCTCTTAGCCCCCCAAATATTTTCCTAAGAACCTTATTCTCAAATACCCTTAATCTCTGTTCCTCTCTCAAAGTGAGAGTCCACGTTTCACAACCATACAGAATAACCGGTAATATAACTGTTTTACAAATTCTAACTTTCAGATTTTTTGATAGCAGACTAGATGACAAAAGCTTCTCAACCGAATTTTAATTTCCTCCCGAGTGTCATTTATATTTGTTACTGTTGCTCCAAGATATCTGAATTTTTCCACCTCTTCGAAGAATAAATCTCCAATTTTTATATTTCCATTTCGTATAATATTCTGGTCACGAGACATATGCATTTACTTTGCCTTTACTTCCAAACCTATCCTTTACTTTCTTCAAGTAAAATTTCCTCGTTTTCCTTATTCGTTTGTGGATTTTCTCCTAACATATTCACGTCATCCGCATAGACAAGAAGCTGATGTAACCCGTTCAATTCCAAACCCTCTGTGTTATTCTGAACTTTCCTAATGGCATATTCTAGAGCGAAGTTAAAAAGTAAAGGTGATAGTGTATCTCCTTTCTTTAGCCCGCATTGAATTGGAAAAGCATCAGATAGAAACTGACCTATACGGACTCTGCTGTACGTTTCACTGAGACACAGTTTAATTAATCGAACTAGTTTCTTGGGAATAGCAAATTCAATTAGAATATTATATAAACCTTCTCTCATAACCGAGTCATATGTCTTTTGAAATCTAGGAATAATTGAAGTACTGTACCCTTATAAGCTTACTCCCTTTTGTTCTCCAATATCTGTCGAATACAAAAAATCTGATCTATAATCGATCTATTACGCCTAAAACCGCACTGATGATCCCCCATTAATTTTATCTACTAAGGCACACCGGATTCAAGTTCCGATGTCGGATTGAATCCCTCTCATTTTAAACTTAAAAATATTTATTTCAGTCATTGACTTCACAGCATATGTTTAAGGTGCTACACCTTTACATTACATGTTTAAAGGACGTATGAACGTTTTCGTTGGACTACGCCAACATCATCAGATACGAAGTACATTTTAGCAATATCAGTGCTCTCTACATAATATCTACAAATACAAAAAATATTTAGTGGCATTCAAATGAGACAATATTAAAAACCAACATTGCTGTGATACACATTGACATTCATATATGACTACCTTGATTGTCACTTACTTAAAAATACACGTATATATTACAAAATATATTGATTCACACACACACACACACACACACACACACACACACACACATATATATATATATATATATATATATATATATACAGGGACATCATTTTATTTTTACTTCAATTTTTATTGTACCTGAGTTTTTGAACGTATTTCACTCCCACCCCTTCTACTAATGAAGTTCAACCGTCCTCCACACAGATCCAAGACCGCATATACAGTCATAGTAGCCTTACGGCCATAGTAAACAGTACGTTACAAAAATATGTTCGCATTTTCCAGTGACGAAAGAGCTTTCAATATTGAATCATTTTCGCACAGGTACTATTGTCCATTTGCCTACGTCGTATCTCTCACCAGCTTTTATTCGTCAGCTAGTGGCTGGGCTGTCTTAGCTCTTTTCTGAGAACATTAATTTCTGTTAGGAATTGGACGTCTACGTAATAATATACAACTGTTTAAAATAACTTAAATTAAAGGGCCTCGTTAAATAATTAACTGTCACGTGATTTCCTCCCTTTCTACGACTCTACGACGTAACCACTTGACGGACAGTAGATAGCATGTCTGAGTAATTTTTATCTTTTCGGATCGGGCGGAAGTGAAGATTGAATTTACAGTACGTAAGGTACTCTTTTAAAGAGTAGGTACAGAATTATTTCAACATTAGTTACTAGTACGAAGAACGAAACTGGTAATTGGGATTAGGTACAATAGTCTATAGTACGATAATATGCACATAGAACTGAAGCCTGTATCGAAATGAACGGCCACCATTAAAAAAAAAAATGTGTTTAAATATCCATATTATGATTATTTTTCAATTTAACTTCATTCTCTATATTGTACGCTAATGTGCTGTGGACAGTATAATATACACTGCATAATGAATACGTCCACATGGACAGCTCAGTTCGTGAGTAAAAACACTCATTGTTAATACTGTACTGTATTTTGATTAAACAAAAACCCAATGAAAATTATGAAACTCAAAAGCGCAATATTTCCTACTTTACGTAAATGGATGAACTACTTTTCTTCCCTCTTATACCTAGTGAATTGATTTGTTTGTATATTACTCCAGTATCATCGAACTCCAGTCGTGGAAGGGAGTAACAAACGGCGTTGATCCAGAGGTATAGGCAAGTTAATATTAAAAATGTTAGTAAAAATAAAATGATGTCCCTGTATATATATATATATATATATATATATATATATATATATATATATAAATATATATATATATATATAAATGCAAGTCTTCACATATGAGATAATAAAATGACATGATTTAAAAGTGATAAAAATAATAAAATATAAAACTAAGATGAAAAGTATTATGAATGTGAAGAGTTGCAAAATTACAGTAATTACATTTATTATATTCCTATTTCTGTCTCACAATAATATATATATTTCCACCATTCAGAAACGTATGTATCATGGTTTGTGTCACATGATTATTTGAATGTTTTTCAAGTTTATATGGTTTTATAAATGCCAATGTATTATACGTTGGGTTGTTTGGTGTTGATTAATAATGCATTTTTGATTTTGTCGATAATGCTGTTCCTCCAATTTGGAAGTAATTGAAATCAATAAATTGATGACCCAATTTTAACGGATTTAACATTTAATTTGTATGATATGTTAAATGAAAGAAACTTACATGGCGATGTATTGTCGATATCCAATACTGTAATGAGCGTGTGGTATAGCGCAAGTCAAGTATCAGAATTAACTGAAAAAGATCAAATATTGAATAAATAAATCACTACTAATGATATTGATGAAGCAAGTATTTAACTGGCATCATCTATATATATAATTTGAAATGGTAATGGAAATTACAGAAAAACGGCTGAACGGATTTTAATAAATGGCCCCTCATTTTGAAGCTTGGAACCCAAACTTTTTCGGAAAAGTAGTAGTTTTCAGTGAAATGTCAATTTTCCTACATAATTTTCCTATTTTCCAAAATCCATCTGTTGTCAGTTTTGAGAACTAATTTTATTGAATCACGGCCGACTTGATTGAATTTCAGAACAAAACACACACTACAATAAACAATAGGCTATTACACGAAGGCCATGACCTGCAGGATTGCCGACATATTTAGGGTTCAATTCAATTTGTTATTAAAAACTGATTCTGCAGTGTATAATTTTCTGAGTACAGCTGAGTATTGGATATTCAAATCTACGAAACTTGAGGTGGTTTGATGACATTATTACCATTAGAAATTAAACATTATTATAACTAATATCATAATGCATCTATTTTTCATTAATTGTACATAATATTGATGCTATATTGATGACATGAAAGTGAAACGTTTTGTGGTAATGTAAGTAAATGTAGAGGATATATGAATTTAGATCTTCATTTCTATAATTTACTGAGTGGCTGCTATATATAACTACAAAACTTAAGTAAGATAATAATATTGTTATTAAAAATCAAATATTTTTATACTTATTAACCCAGTGGGGTTGGGTGTTTTTCATATACTTAATGGCGGTGTAGTGTAGATATTGATATGTGTCATTGTCATCAGTATTGGCTCGAGAGTGCGCAAAAGTTACAGTTCCTAAGGAAAGATCAAAATATATTACTTACTGATAAAATAAGAGGCCTAGAAAATTTTGTAGTCTCCAGATCATTTCAGCAAGATCTCTTAGTAGGATAAAATGATTTTATGCTCTACATTTCAAGTTCTACATGCAGCAGCTATACGAAAATGCTATTGTTCAAAAGCTTAGCAAACCTGACATTTTTATAACTTCTGCCTACAATCCACAATGACCTGAAATAGCTACTGCTATCGTCCTGACATTGATACTTGCGTTTTCGCATTGAAACTCAAAAACTGAAGTTGGATAGGTTCAAGAAAAAGTATTTGGCCTAAAAAATCAATATGGAAGCAAATAACTATCAAAACACAAGTATTCTTAATTGAAAATAAATCTGAACAATTTTTATTTGAACGTCTAACGAACTTAGTTTGCAGCATTTGCTGCACAAGCCACTAGTATGAATTTAAATGAAGGTCAAAATTCGGTGCTGTTAATTTGGGTAATGGAATAGTTACGAAAATAAATATTTGTGTGCGATTATTATGTACTAGTAGCAATTTGAAATTATGATTTAGTTGAGTGAATGTATAAATCATTTTAAGTTCTACCTACTGTGTTACCCTTTGTTGGCGTACTCTAGTGTACCGTGTAACAGTATGTGTAACAGTAAACACAATGTGCAACCACAAGCACCGAGGCCTACCTTCAGAAGTTTTCAGCTCTGTTCCTTGATGTATAAGCTCTGAGGAAGCACTGGATTTAAACCTACGTCATTATTCTTTATATCAATAATCTCAGTCATTATTGTGCCCTTATTTGGACAAGTACTCCTCCATGATAAACGGAGGAAATGGTCTAATCTCTGCTGCTTCATATAGCACCAAACAAAACTGATTACTTTATTTAATTCTCTCTCATAAACGTCAGCAGCGTTTGAAGATGTACGCTGTCCCACCATCTCTTCCATAGGAACTGTAAGTGCGGAATATTTCATAATTTCTAATGCTCAGCCGATCCGTCGATTCTAAATGAGATTCACTAATAATATTCCTTTGCACAAAGAAATGCTGGAATTCGAAGATTTGCCTTTTTACACCATTGGCGTTAAAAGCAATGAAGCAAAGCTTCTTGTGATTTCTTTGTTTATGGCAGTCATGTCAATTGATGCCCATAGGAGCAAGCGCGCGCTTTAGAGCTCAGGAGAGCCTGGGCGCTTTACAGCGGAAAGGAAAGAGACAGACGAAAGAGGTAGTATATGCCGCTTGGTCGAGCTATATTCAGGGATGGCCAGCACTGATCCAATAGATAAAGGGAAGAGAACTTATTAAAACTGTATCCATGTTCATTTTTAGATTTACCTGAGAAGTATAAGTGCATTATAAGAATGTAAGTTTTAATTTTAATGCTCATTTTTCACAAGTTTGATTTTTTCTATTCCAAAGAAATATTTTCTCAACTTTTTCTTAATGCTGCTAGTTAATTTTATTAATATTTTTCTTAATGCTGCTAGTTAATTTTATTAATATTTTTCTTAAGAAAAATATTAATAAAATAAACTAGCATCATTTCTCACAAAATAAATGCATAAAAACATGCAGCTACCTCATAATTACTTGCAGTAAAAATTTCATACAGATTGATTAATATTTGGCATAAGAAAGTTGGTGTTGAATCAACAAAAATGAACACAGAAAAATAGATTTGAAAATAAAATGAATGTTTATGTAAATTAATATTCTCCTCCGCTACATTCATCTAGTAACTTCAGGGAGCCAACAAAAAGTTACTAGATTTGTAATCAGAAATTTTAAAAAAGAATTCTTCGATGAAAAAGAATTTTGACAGCTCTTTAAATTCCACGCCCCCTTCCGGTCTTAATTTAAAAAGTGTAAACATACGAGTATTTGTAATCAGCAGGGAAAGGATTTATATGTAAATACATATTTACTTATAAAGCTAATATAATTTATATTTTGCATTATCTTTATGTTTCACAATGTGTAGGGTTGAAAAATCCTACTTTTATTTTCCATATTTTTCCATATTTTAGAGTTTAGTACATATTTTCGTTAATTTCCATATATTTTCCATATTTCATATAAAACAGTCCATATTATATTAGGTTTAACAATAAAACAAAACAAAATTCCATTAACTTTTAAAAATACATTTCAACAATAGAGATTTAAACACATGTTCAGTAATCCCTTTAACATCAGAGTTATTTGAAAATTAGCAGTCCTATCAACAATGGGAAAGTAAGTTACAAAACTATATTAATTTAATTTAAAATTTTTAACAGACTTCAGTTGTGCAGCTCAACAGTTAAATGCCAGTCAGAGTACACATAGGTTCAGTTTTGTAAATCATACTATAAAGACGGTAAATATGCCAAAAGTACGTCATTCAGTCAATTTAAAATCAAAACTAACAAGTTACATTTCAGAATTTAAAGAAGATGGTTTATCAACTGACAATAAAATATTATTTTGTAATTTGTGTCAGTGTGCAGTATCATCTACACAAAAGTTCCTGGTGCAACAACACATTACAACTAGTAAACATCAGGCCAACAAACAACTAAATTCCAAGCAGAGACAATTGTTTTTAACACAACCAACAACATCGAATGTAAGATCTGAGTTTAACATCGACCTGTGCCGTTCTCTCATCTCTGCTGATATTCCTCTCTACAAACTAAAGAATAAGGTCTTCAGGGAATTCCTTGAAAAATATACTCAACATACAATCCCGGATGAGTCAACACTTAGGAAGACGTATGCTCCATCCATCTACGATGAGACAATACAGAAGATAAGAGATGAAATTAAAGATAGTTCAATTTGGGTTTCCATTGATGAGACTCCCGACAAAGAAGGTAGACTTGTTGGTAATGTAGTTATCGGTTTGTTAAGTGAACAATATTCTGAACGAATTCTTTTACATTGTGATGTTCTAGAAAAGTGCAATAACAAAACTATAGTTAAACTGTTCAACGAAGCTATGGGTATCCTGTGGCCAAAGGGTATTATGTACGATAATGTGTTATTCTTTATTAGCGATGCTGCCCCTTATATGGTCAAAGCTGGACAAGCATTATCTGTTGTATATCCTAAATTGACTCATTTTACTTGTGTGGCGCATGCATTTCATCGTGTGGCAGAAGTGGTCAGAGACAATTTCCCTAAAGTAGATTTGTTGATTTCATCAGTGAAAAAAGTATTTCTCAAAGCTCCCAGTAGAGTTAACGTGTTGAAAGAAATGTACCCTGAAATTCCATTGCCACCAAAGCCAATTTTAACTAGATGGGGTACATGGCTAGAAGCAGTTGAATATTATGCCGAACATATAGACTCTATTAACAATGTTCTCCTTGCATTGGACTCTGAAGATGCAGTCTCAATTGATACTGCGAAAACAGTTACCTGTGACATAAGTGTGAAGAATGACTTAGCTCACATTCAGCATACATTTTCATGCATCATAAAAACGCTCAAAAGTCTCCAAAATAGGCACCTTTCACTATCTGAAAGTTTTGAAATTATAAATAGTACTGTGGAACAACTGAATCGTGGTAGAGGTAAAGTTGCAGATGCAGTAAGAGCTAAGGTGGACACTGTACTTTCAAAAAACCCTGGATATGAAGAACTACAAAAGGTTGTTGCTGTGATGAGTGGTGAATCAACAGTGAAGATTAACTTGGACTTATCCCCAGCAGACATTGTGAAATTGAATTATGTACCAGTTACTTCTTGTGACGTCGAACGCTCTTTTAGTCAGTATAAATCTATC